>NC_135268.1:41612600-41913729 GCF_051311805.1 Agelaius phoeniceus | reverse complement strand
ACACAGCAGCAGAAACACAAGCTGTCTTCTCCTCAAGCAGATGACCAGCTGTTCTTCTTGGTAAATCACCACCTACAAAAAGGAAAAAGAATGAAAACTAGTCCAAGAGATGAATAGTCAGAAAGAGAGATGAGCATAGCTTAGGAAGTTGTCACATTGAAAGCGGTGACCCTTAGCTGAGTATCACAGAGTAGTTTTGTTCCATATCATTAAACATTCTGAGACTGTACTGCTGTTGCTACATATTCTGGCTACAGATATAACCAGACTGATGAACTTGAAAATATACTATTACTTCTTCCCAGAGATGCAGACTCCTATCATCACCCTTATGCACTGAGCTAGTTATTATCCTTCATTATAAGCCCTCATTTTCCTGATCTTTAAACCAGTATTTGCCATGTTCACATTCAGCACTGTGGTAACACTGCAGCTACATGCCAAGTGCTTGCCTACTGTTTATTAAATATTCAAAAGTCTGACAGACATCATCTCCCCAGTGATATAACTGCTGGAAATAAAATCCCCTCTGGTTTACTATCATCAAAAACTTTCTCTGCTACAGCCTTTCAATGACTACTTAGCTTTAATCTTCAACTTGCATTCATATGTGAGTGTCATGCCATGAAGCCACATTCTGCAGCACAGCAAGCTGAGGGCCTATGCAGTCCTTTTATCTGCCAGGGGTGAGGATATTGGTATGCATTATCATCCCCATCTGAATCATGACTTTACATCCTGTTAAGATGTTAAAATTTCAGGCTCTAGATTAGATGATTGATTGCTGCATTTGTGCTTTTATTTATGGCAGTAGGAATGCTTTTTCCTTGATGATGAAGTGCTCTTTCCTTCCCCCTCGCCATGTGAGGGGTGAAGGTGATGACATGATTTATTGATTACCCTTAGGAATTACCACGGCAGCCTGAATTGACTTTGACAATGACAGAGACTGACTGTGGAAGAACTACAAGATATTCCAACTTGGTTACTGACAGCAGGGACATGCGCAGAGGAGCAAATATCTCTATGGTTCACCTGTACAGAAAAGTCAGAGACAGCCAGAGAAGCAGATGAACACTGCAGATTACATGACAATAGGAGCTGTACTACCTTTGAGTCTTTGTCTATGCCCAAGTTAAGATTCAGCAGTATTCAGATTTGTAGTCCTGTAAAAACCTAAGTCTGTGGGCTGTAATTCTGAATGCAAGTTTAGTGCCTCTGGCTGAGTTTGTTCAAACCTTCCCATTCAGCATCACAGCAGTTTCAAGGATGAAACTGGAGTAGAAACACTGAACAAACCCCAGATCTGTGTCTCACTGTTAATTACTGAAGTCTCACCATGATGCCCATTTTACTGTGGAAACCAGAGGTATTGAAGTGTAATTAGTTAATACCTGGCTATTCAAAATTCAAATACTTGTTTTGGCAGCTTTAATACAAGTTTAAAGACAAACTGTATTATGCATATGGTGCTACATGGGGAAGTATCAGTATGAAGAATCACTGAATGAATTTACATTTTAAAACCGTAACTACTTATATAGACTTAAAAGGCAAGCAGACAATATCCAGAATAAGAGGTCCTCAAAAAGTGAAAAAATGTTAGAGAACAACACAATGCCTTTGAAAATAATGACCTATAGAAATATATTTTTTTTAAATTTCTGATTTTACATAGGCCAAAGTGTTCCCAAATTCCAAGCCATTTTGAATTCAGTTCTCCAACTATTTGAGCTGCAGACAGATTGCAAAGACAGACTGAAAGTTGTTGTTAATTTGGAAAGGATATGCTGCTGAAATACAGGCAGGAAAATTAATTATTGTTTCAATCTTTTATAATATGGCTCTAAAGTAAAATAACTACTGTGCTACACTATCCTATAAAGACAAAGGACAAAAAGACCCCCTCCCCCCAGATTCCCTTTCCATGCTTTTTCAACTTTGCATTTTACAGGTTCAGACCATTAGGACATCAGTCAATTTCTTGTTTTCTTTTTGCACAGTGAAACAGAGTGGGGCCTCCCAGCTTGTACTAAGCACACCATACCTTTCTCTTCTGATGCCACATTGCTCTGGCCAACTTTGAAATTACCACAGTACTGCAGTAAGCTAATCTAATTAGACAACAGATGTTACAACAGTTCCTTGAGAGAATTAAAAAAATAACAGCAAATTTTTCATTAAAATATATAACTGTATGAATGTGACATGGTACTTTTATTATAAATTTAAAAACTCCAAGCACAAGGGTTCAAACTTGGTAATAAATCTGGACAATGCTCAAGAGCTAGGCCATGTTTATTCTCTAAAACACCAAACTCCTTAGTTAGCTGCTTCCCTACCAGCTCAGAAATACAATTGGAAATTCCAGGTACTGACCAGGTTTCAAATAGGGCTGCCAGTGCTCAGCACTACTGGAAATCTGTCTCACTCAGTTCTTCCTTGAGAAAACAGAGTGTAACATAAACATGAATGGTTTGCAACATACTCGAAGACAATGACACAGAATGACACTAGAAAAGAATAAATGTGCAGAGAGAGCACAACATACTGTCAGCCTGAACAAAAGGCAGCAAAGAGAGCACTCCAAGACTGAGCACGAGCCATCTTGACAGCTGGGATTTTTGAAATTCTGGCTCTGCCAAAGGTTTTGACAATATAAGATGATTAAGTATGCTGTATGGCTTTTGATACAGACCAGAAGTGGAATTAATCACACCTAATTAACTAGTAACTAAGGATACCTTGATAACTCACAGTCATTCATCCCTTCTTCCTTAAAGGGAAGTATGCTTTAGGACAAGATGTCTCATTCTTTTGCAAGTTACCCACAGACTGCAAGGGGATCCTAGACTCACTTAGGAGCTCTGTTCTAACTTGGATTAAAAGCCAAAAGCTGTGAAATTTATGTTAAAAATGGGGAAACTCTCACTGTAATGTAGTCACCTGTCTTTCTCAATTCAAAATGAAACATAGATCTTTCAGTGACAGCAGGCTCAAACAATTAGATACACATAACACATAATTTACAGTCCAGAAGTCTCTTATACTGAGGATGTCACTTTGTAACTTACTCTTCAATGAGAAAGTACCAAAAAAGTACCTGATTTCAAGTTATGAAAACACCAGCAGAGGATGTTTGCTCTATATCCACACATCCTGATAAAACCTAGGAACAGCATGCATCCTCCATGCTTTCAAAATCCAGCTTCAGCTTTTTGTGTTACTGTTTTTGGGACAGATTGCAATATATGAACTTACTTTCTAAAACAGCTATGGTAAAATATGGACAGAATCAGGGTGATTGCAGCTCTCTGCAGCCAAAACTATAAGTTAGGTAACATCCCTCAGAACATGCAAGTGCGTGGTGATCAAGATACTCTTCAGTTACACAAGGTACCTCCTCATTTCAAGAACCAGCTGTTAATTTTCATGTTGTACATACATTTGACATTAGATTTTTTTTTTAATTACCTGAACTTCCTTCATGTAGGGAAGGCAGAGGCTGCCTAATGTTTAGACTTTTATCATCTGTAGGAGTCTGAGATCCTGCTCTGGCTTCAGAGTCCAGTAATATTTGGTTCTCGCAGAAGCTAATGCCTGCAAAATCACCTGAAAGGTCAGAGTCTTCGAAGTCCGTAGTGAGGTGATGCAGAGGGGAGTTTTGAGCTGACACTGAAAATGCAGCTTCTAAAACCAAAGGGGACCCTGGTGGGGACAAGGAGGAGAGAGAGGATCTGGAAGACAGTGATGTCACAGATTTGGGAGGTTTAGTCAATTTGGGATGGTCTGCAGCTGAAGGAGAGTCACTGTAACCGAGTCTCCCATGGGAACTGACCACTTCATTTTCATGAATAGTAGTGATAGGCCCCGAAGGAATGTAACCAGTTTTTTCTTGCAACATGAAATCAAGTTTGTACTGATAGTCCAAATCTGTAATTTGCTCGCCTTGGTTATAGTAGAGGTCCGTGGAGCTGAGCGAGTTCAGCGAGCCTCTACTCGATGTGTTCAGAGATCCCCGGCTGGACGCCAGGGATCCCAAACTGCTCCCTGAAGACACAGATAACGTACTGGCTGAGAGGCTGCAAACAAAGCACAAACACATGCTGATGTTACTAAACTAAACCAGCACAAAACAGAATAAAAAGAGGGAAGCTTGACTGAATCTGCCTTGTAACAGATTACAACCAAAGGCTGCTTGGGGCATTATGTTTTTTAGGCATCTATACCTGGCTTAGCTCAGTGTGCCCAACCTGCACACTACCAGGGCAATTTACCCAGCCTTTGGCCACCTGCCTAAACCTCTTTTCTTCTGCAGAAGGCTGCAGATTTGTAGTCTGGCAGTAACAGCAGCCTTCTCAGCTGTTATATCCCATTGGAGACCTGCTCCACTCTGGTGTGGGTGCTCCTGTGGTCAATGTGACAGCACAGGGATACCCAGGATGGAGCCTATGACAGCAGAGGAGTGTTGCAACTTCTAGAGCAAGTCATGCAGCCCACCCTATGCCCAAGCACCTGGGAAAGATGCCAGATAGACAATTTATAGCAGAACTGCTTCCCATCTGCGTGACAACACGCACTCCACGTGCACAGTAAATCTAACTATGTAAATTATGGCAAAGGCTGTAACATGCAATCTTGTCCTGTTAATAAAGGAGATAGGGAGTCCTGCTGGGCCAGAGAAACTGAGTGCTACTGCCTTGGTTCTGGAGGACTGCTGGGAAAAAATGTCAGGAAAAGTAATTCAAGCAGGCCCTTCTAAACACTTAAAATATATTTACTAAACGATAACAGAACTATCAACTTAGAAAATTTGCTGAAATTATAAAAGCACACCAGGTTAGCATGGTGACAAAACACTTGAAGCTATTACATTTGCATTTTTTTACTTTAATATATTTTGCTGATCTTCCAGCTAAGAGATAAACCTAAGAATGAAGTTGAGACATCCAGATCTACTACAAAACAGGTTTTACATCATGCAGTACAGTCTCACCTCCTAAGTTGTGAATGCAAATAGGTAGTTAACTTTGTAGTTTCTTCAAGTTTCTGTACCAACTCTTTTCTTCTCTCCTCCAATTTTAATCTGCAAAAATATGTACATATTAGTTCAGGAAAGCATTACAGAATAGGCTAGAACGTTTTATAGATAAAAAAGAAACAAAGTGAAGATCCCTCATTTTCTTAGCAGGTTGCCAGTGACTAAAATCCAAAATACTGTGTTAGCTCTCGGTCTGATCATAAAACCCCAACTGCTTCAGCAGAGTGACTTTACCTGCAGAATACCAAGCACTCTAACAAACCTGCTGAGTGTACAAGCAAGCACAGGGTTGGGACATTCACACTGTACCAAGGGGAACATGCACCCAATAAAAGAGTAACAAATGAGCACTGGGAAAATAGCTGCAACTGCAGGATAATAAGATCTGCACTCATGCAGTTTTTAAAAGCCATACTGCAGACTCCCTCCTCACTTAATATAGTTCCAGGGGAAAAAAAACAACCAACCAACAAAACCAGGAAAACCAAAAGAACACCAGTAATACCAGTATTAGTTTTGATAATTTGAAGTTTAAAATCAAAGCACTCCCTTTAATTTCAGAATATTTACATAGAGATAAAGCATAGCAAATCAAAGCAGCATTCAGTAAAAGGTTCTGAGATTATAGACCATATTTAGGAGTCCTTGGTAGAGATCTCTACATTCCCAACAGCTTTGTCAGCACCTCAGAGCCACACAGCATAGTAATGCCCATCATCAAGTTCACCTTTATGAGAAGGCAGGATTTATTGCCTCCTGCTTTGTTATCTAGAACAGCTGTAAAGCCACAAAATGGGGAACTCTCCTATTCCTCTTGGATAGGAGAAATGATTCACTAACCTTTAGAGTGATTTCCCCCCCTCTTTTAATTCCCTTTTATCACTCCATTTACACTAAATAAATTGCTTGCTTTCAGTGGATTCAGCTAAAATCCTCCTGTAGTTTTGGATTACTATATTCTCCTCTAGGCCTTGCTCAGTCAACTGATACATCGCAAGCTCTCCAGCTACTAATCTGAGAAACAAGAAACATCAACCATTGCTTTCTTACACAAAGTGAATTAACTTAATTAGATACTCAAGAGTGCTCAGAATTCACTCCCTTTGAACATCAGATACCAGCAAAGTACATTAAGTCCCTGATTCAGCAAAGCATGAGGAGCACTTGCTTACACCCATGCTTATTCAGCGAGCAAATCTGGGTTATGTAAAGGTGAATAAGTTACCCCGAGGTCAGCCAGGGTGTGACTTCCACTCCACTGCCCACGCCACAGTGCTCTCACACTGCAGTGATGTGCTCATCTGCCAATACCTGCTAAGGCTGTTAAAAGCATACACAGTATTTCATTCTGTGGAAGACATGCACACAGGTTTCCACACCAGGAATTATGTTCATCTATAGTATCAGACACTCTTTCCAATAATTTTACTATTTATTGATGCTTTCTGTCTTATTGTAAAGCCTAATCTATCCTGCTTTTCCCAAGCAAGAGTGCTCTTCACTAGCTCTTTTGTGGCTTTTCAGTAGTGAGCTATAATTTTTTCCTCAAGGAAGAGGCATAGAAATTGCTCTGTGTTCAACTACTAATGGCAGAAGATGGGAAAAAAAATAAAAGCTTAGGAATTGCTCTAAATGAAGTCCTCAAAAAAAGCCACCTTGAGAGAGACACTATAGCAACTGAATTTGTACTACTGAACTAAAAGGTTTCATTGGTTTTTGTCTCAAAAGCACAATTAACAGTTTGTTTTCTGTTACCATCTTAAGGAGGTTGATGAACATAATTTATCCCTTATAATTTAGCACCTGAAAAAAATTTCTTTCCTGGAAGTAATTTGATCTACTAGTAATTAAATACAATTGTTAATACCTGCAGGCTAATGTCAGAAAGATGCTAGTCACAAATCTCAAACACAAGCCAAGTGATGAATCACTTGTGAAAGTTTGAGGAAATGCAGGAAGTAATTTTATGATCTCACAACAAATTGAGATTCAGGTAAAGTTTTTTCATCCTACATCCAACAAAATGGAAAAAAAAACCCAACAACCCCACCTCCAAAACTTTCA
This sequence comes from Agelaius phoeniceus, assembly GCF_051311805.1. NCBI lineage: Eukaryota > Metazoa > Chordata > Aves > Passeriformes > Icteridae > Agelaius > Agelaius phoeniceus. The sequence goes on along the minus strand of NC_135268.1, from coordinate 41,906,624 downwards.
GACAATGAACCTTCCCTCTTTATAGCACAAGCAGGAACTATAATATCCACAAACCCCTGTGTAAACACCTAAACAACCATTGTGTAATCTGTTCTGACACAGGCCTCTCTCTGTCTCTCTTGTTTGTACCACTTCTATTTAAATTTGTTTCTCCTTGCAGGAGGGACTTCAGTGTTAGTGAGAACATCTTTCTCTTTTGATCTTAGATTGTAACATTGCTGAGAGGTGCAGTGAATCTTTAAACAAAATACATAAAAAAGGTAAAGTCTTTCAATGCAGACTTAGGTGGACATGTTTGTGACAGGCACAAGAGCAGGTGCCTGTTTTGCAGGCAACAGCACAATCAAGTATTTAAATCATGGACCTGTTCAAATGGCTGTGTTTACTTGGGAGATACTGCCAAGGATTAAAGCAATAATGGAACTCAGAGGCAAAAAAGTAGCAAGTAGTTCTCAACAGTTTCACAATGCAGTTATTTCTACACAGTTGCTTTAAGGCTTCTTAAAGCAGCCAGAGTATGCCCAGTCTCTGCCTTTTTGAAGTTGATATGTTATGATCTACACCCTCCTCCTGTAAATTGAATCCATGTACATCTACTAGTGGCAATTTCAGCATCCTGCACTAAAATAACCCAGGGCTATGCTATAATGTTTTTGTTTTAAGTCAAAGCACATCTCCTGTTTCTTTTCCCTTTAGAAATAAAAAAACCCCAAACCACTAAACCAAATGAAAGAACCCTCATTGCATTAAGCTCTGGCACAAACCACAGCTTCTTATGCTGCTGCTTCATTATAATTACCAGTGTGAACACACTGCAAACTGAAGGCATTCATGAAACCTCAGAGAAGAAAATGATAATGCAACAATAGCACAATATTTTGAAGATAGCATGGCTCCTCCACTGAGAACGGAGAGGAGAATCTCCCTCATCTCCGAGAAACAAAATCCTGCTGATTGATCTGGCACAATTAAATGTATTCTTTTAAAATTAACATTTTAGAAAAAGTTTCATCATCTGAATCCTTCTGAAAAAGAAGATTCACTTTATGTTTATAGTAGACAAACCAGAAATAATCCTCAAAATAGCCTCATGTGAAAGAATTTATGTGCTCTGAAGTCACCAAAGGAGACAGTTTTAATATAAACAGTCGAAGATAGAAATTCACTGGAGATTCACTGGAATAACAAAAAGCAACCCAGAAGCCACTATAAGTGCTACCTCAATCAGCAGAGCACAACATACCATACATTAACTTCAGGAAATAAAGCCCAAACACTCCATATTTTCAGGATTAAAAATCAAAGGAAAAAAGTTTGAGGAAAAGAGAGGGGGAAAAAGGAAGCTCTAACAACTCATTTTGTCCCTACACATGGAAAATTCATTTCTTCTTGACAATGGGGGACAATTTTACTTGGCCTTGGTACTCCAAGTTTGGCACCTGACATGTATGGGAAAACAGTCAGGTGCAGAACTTACTCTGCGCTAAAGCAAATCCCAACCACAAAATTCAGACACCAGCCATCTATTTATAGCTTGAGTCAAGATTTAGCTATACAACAGCATATTATCAAAATCTTAGATTCAATTTACCTTAGACAGGCAGCTTCTCCTGTGAAAATATAGTTCCCCTCTTCTAAAACATATTTGGATTATTAATATAGTGCAATTTAAACTATTATTAAGCATAAAAATGTTTTAAAAAATATTGCATAAAACACACATTTGTACTTTGTAAGCAAAAAACTTCCTTGTTACTGAGCTAGAATTTAGGACTCAGCTTCTAATCCTATAATAGGAATTTGGCCATACAGCACACTGGAGCAACAGCAGGTGTTTCCTAGTAGAGGGAAGTAAGAAAGCCACACAATGCTGATAGTATTACTTCAGTAAGGCATACTACACTGATACACACAATGACATTTTGTGTTTATTGCATTTTATGTGGGCTAGAGGTGCCCCTAAATTTATTTCCACTTAGAGCTGATGAAAAGTCCATCTGTGACAGTCAGCTTTGATTTTCTCAAAGTCTGAATACAGCTAAAAACAATTTATTGTGAGAGTAGCTACCCTTACTAGTTAGGCAGCAGCAAGTTAGGAAAGTTTTGCAGCAATTATCCTTCTCATCTGAACTTTCGGGGATTTTCCCCCTTTTGGTTGCATTTTTGTGCATAATAAAACTCACAATGAAAGGCTTCAGATGTTGCAACAATCAAGATAATCTTTGTAACCTGAGTTCAAACAGTTTACAGCTATTATCAGAAACGAGTGAATGATGTATTGCCTTCCTGCTGGTGTGTTGACATTCCTCAGTTATTTAACATCTGTCACAGGCATTTTCATGCTGCTAACAAATGCAGAGCAACTGATACTGCAGAGCAGATACAGGGTGTTCACATTCTCTCACAGTACTGAAGACTTCTTTGTTTCTCTGCCCATTGGGCTAATAACAAATTTAATTAAGACCTACTGAGAACAGTCACTGAAGGAAAATAGCCCATCGAGGCATAGTTCAGGGTCTGCAATGAGTACAAAGGTTAGATTGCCAAAAGCAGCATTTAATATTAGCAAAAAGCAACCACTTACCTTTCAGCAAGTGCTTGACTGGGTGTGCTTTTCACAGACACCAGCTCTTCCTCAAGCCTCTTCCTTTCTGCTTCTAGCTGCTCTAGCTCGTCTTGAGTCCGTTTGCGTGGTGTAACAAACTGAAGCTCCTTTAAAAGCTCTTCTTTTTCATTGATTAACATCAGTTTTTCCTTTTCCACATCCAGTGCTCCAGGCCAGGCTTCACTATCTAGCTTAGAGAGTTCAATCTTCAAATTAGCCATGCTAAAATAAAACAAAGCAGATTTACTTGAGTCCATCACAGCATACAAAGCCCAGGAAAGAGAGAAGTGACACAATATTTTGAAACCTATCAGGATATAACAACATTTTATACTCAAGGCCCTACTTTTAGTTTTGTTTCACAAGAACAGACTATGCTAGAGAATCAGGCCACATGCATATGCATTAAAAATTAGTTGCTCCTATTGCAGTTCAAGTAGAAGTCACAATGTTATTAAAAGCTTTATTGAAAGCAATCTGTCTGCTAACATAGCAGTGGCACCATGCTTTACTCGTTCACGAGTATGATGGATTTCTCCTACGCTGCGGGAGGCTGAGGGCTCCTCAGAAACAGACACGGCCATGGTGAAAGAATGTGCACCACAGCAAGGTGCTCACTGCAGCAAATCTTAAAACAAAAGCATTGCTCTTCTATGCAATTAAAGGAAAAGGCAATACAACAGTAGCTACCTAAAGAGAAAAGAGATGAACAGTTTGAGTTCGTGCCACTGCTGTTCCCATTGCAGTAGGGGGGGATCAAGACCACCAAAGCTCCTGAAGCCCTCAACCCATTTCCAGAAAGGTCTGGAAGAACACACTGCTCATGATAGCTAATTTGCATAGAATGTGAGAAATGTAACTCCAGGGCAGGGCAAGCCTGGCTATAAACAGGTACCCCCACAGGCGCCCCAGGACCTTGGACACCCCATCAGATGGATTGATGCTGGGGCCAGGGCTGGTGATGTTTGTTTGTTTCCTTGCTGTATTTCTTCTTTTCTCTCCCTTTCCAATTTCATCCTACCCCCTATTCAAAATCCATCACCACTTGTTTATACTAGGAGGTCAGGGACTGACATCCCAATTTCCAGGCTGTGTGTATAATTTACTAATACAAGTTCCTAAGTTTTTGCTGACTCTTTGATTTTTGTCATTCCTTTTCCACCATGGGCATCTATGAATCTTGGGTGCTCCTTTCCCCTTAAGGGTGGGATGCCACAACAAGCCAAAAAGGAATATTAGCCAGATCTTCACTACATCAGGAGAGGATTGTCAGCATGCTGTGTCAGTTCCTTTTGAATAACCATTGCAACTGAATTCAGCATAGCTATGAACACTCCATCTCTTCAAGACATTCTGATGGCTAAGCAATATCAAATCAGCAATCTACAAAATTATCTGATAATTTTCAAGTAGAGATATTCACTTACAAGATCCTCTCTTCATCTTAGCTATTTTACCACAAAATAATTGAGAATTTGCACATTTAGTATTTCAGAGAAGATGGTCAACACTTATTAAATGACAGTGATGGTTACACTGGCCACAATAGTTGGAGGAGGGGTATAATTAGGTACTGAACTTCATGTGCAAACTGGTATGTATCTTCATAATTCCAAGTTACATACATTGAAATTTTAACCCATGTTCTTGGGTAAGTAATTTGTGAGAAAGAAAGATCCTGTGCTGCAGTACTCCACACTCTGAGCACTGTACTGGTCCTTTTTTTCTCTTTTCCCCCACACCCCAAGACAGAAGTGGCAAACTGACTTCCTTCAAGGAAGCTTTTTGTTCCTACAAAAGAAAGATAAAATGCAATGCTGGGACTTCTTGGTATCAAGACACAGCCAGAACATAGGGTGATCAGGTTGGGGATCAATTATGCCTGAGAAACAAAGCATCTATCTCCATCTAAGTGACCACCTGACAATTAACATTATGTACATGATGATTCTGAGCCAAAATCATACACGTTCAATATTGAACAAGCACAATAGCCTTGGTGTTCTCTGATGAATGCGCTGATTATACAATGAGGTTTTATGATCCATGATAAAGGATTACTGTTTTTACTGGTAAGGATGGGAGCTACTACCCTGTAGGAGGAAGTATACATTTGAAATTAGGCAAAAAAATACTCATGCAGACTCTCCTGCCTTTAAAACTTAAAAACAACTGAGCTGTTACTTGGTACTTTTAACTTGCAGATTTATTTTTGTAGTTTTATTAATGATCATGCCACAGTTTTCCAACTAAAATAATATTTAAATCTCAGATTAAATGGCATTATAGGCACAGTTTTCATCTGGGGAAGAACACTATTTTTTAACTTTGTTGCTTTGTTTAGTTCTTCATAGTTTAAAAAAACCCAAAACTTTGGGTTTGGAATAGTGCTTAGATTTCTATTTCCCTTAAATTACAAAGAACCTCCAGAAAAAAAGCAGTAAGGTTTCTGAATAGCTGACAAATAATTTGCTGACAAGTATTAGAAAATAATACCACACAAGAGTACTATCCCAGTGGTAAATCTTGCCCCAGTATTTTGCAGCACTTCTGGTGCACCAGAAGATGTCATTCAAACCCTGAATGTTCTGCTTCCTGATGCTCATTTTTCAGTGATGTGGCAATTCATCAAGATGGCACCACTTCCACGGGCAAGCACCACAGAACTTTATTTGAAAGGCATTCCACATTCATCAGCAGAGCAGTTCCTGACTTCTTTTCTCCCCAAATTAAACTAATGGAATAAAAAGCCAACCCATAGTGATAACAAGTTTTTAAATTACCTAAAGTCCCAAGGGAAAAAAGAAATAATTAAGCCTACTAAATCTGCACTGGAAGTCTGAAGCAACTCTAAAAATGATGAGCCTTCAGTGGTATAGTAAAGTGAAATTATGATCCTGAAGAAGGATATAATGGACATAAATAACCTGGTGACTGCTTTCCTCAGAAAGCCAGCTCACTCTATTCCCTTAATCCTGGAACAGCCAGTAATTTGTCAGCGTTTTAATTTCGTTTCACAACACATCCAGTTTAGCACTAAGGAACAGCCGCAGCGTTCCCGGGCGCTGCAGTCCCCGGCAGGGCGCGCAGCGGTGCCGCCCGCTGGATGTCGCTGCGAGCCCGGCCTTGGAGCCGCGGGCACCGGCAGCTTCCCGGGCAGCAGCAGCTTCCCGGGCAGCATCAGCTTCCCGGGCAGCAGGAGCTTCCCGGGCACCGGCAGCTTCCCTGCCCCGCGAGCACCGGCAGCTTCCCGGGCAGCAGGAGTTTCCCCGGCACCGGCAGCTTCCCTGCCCCGCGGGCACCCGCAGCTTCCCGGGCACCGGGCGCCTCCCGGCCCCGCACGCTCCCACCGCCCCCGTTACCTTCGCTTGGCCTCTTCGTACTGCAGACTGAGTCTGACCTTCTCTGCTAAATTCGATCTATTTCTTGCTCCGATCTGTTGAGGGAACAAAACCAACCAAACAAAAAAAGTAGCCTCGTTACCGTGCAAAGGTTTTAAACGAACCAATTAAACCCAGGCAGAGGCTAGAAAAATTACAAGTTAAAGAAAAATAAAACCACCACCCTGCCCCTGCAGCCAGCCCCACACTTGCTGTTAAATGCCTAGTTCTCATCTACTCAGCTGTACAATAGCTGTTTTCTTCTGGGCCACTTCATACATTTTTAGCTACTGTACCATCAAGTGCTGATATTCCATCACAGTAAAGCCAGAGCTTTTACTTTTCAAAGAATTTACTTTCACTTTTCAAAGAATTTACTTTCTTACTTTTCAAAGAATTCTTGCAGCGACTGCACTGAAAATTCTGATCTACTATGAATTCTGTTGAACTCAGAATTTAGAACTATGTCAGTGCGTTTCAAAGTTAGACTTTAATAAATTTGTTACAAAACACAGACAAGCTCTTTGTCTGGAAAACCTTGTACACTCTCTTTCTTACAACCTTAGCTTGCAGAATGTCAAAGAAGGTATCAAAAATAAACAGCCTTCTGTGTATATAAAATATAGTATCAGTGAAATAAGGTTTTACTAAATCACTGAACACTAATCACTAAGTAGTTCCATGAACAGTTTTTCAGCTGTGTGAAATGAAATTGTGTATTTAAATTCTGAGATCTTTTTCCTGAAAATTAAAAAAAAAAAAATTCATCTTCATATTTAATAGGTCTGTAAGGTGAAACATATCCTATAGATAAATAAAAAAAAAATACTATGCACCTCTCCTGATCTTCACTGTACTGGTACTATTTGACTAAATCAGATTTTCATAAATGCTTTGTGACAGATGTATAAAGTTTATCTGAATCTTGATTTAAAATTCAAGGGCAAAAAAACAGAAGAGTAATTCTAGCGTGAGTGATTCTAAGTAATTCTGTGAAACAAGTACACATATATTTGCTATCTGCAGCAGTGAACAGCCATTTGATTCCAATTCCATTAACAGTAGCATTCTTCTTCAACTTCTCTTTACACTGGACAAAATGAAAAAAGCTCACCTCACCAGAAATGTCAGTCTGAGACCCTGTATCCAGAGTTTGTCTAGGAAAACACAGCTGTGAGTTTACAGAGCTGGAACTCAAGTCTGGTTCAGATGTTTCAGTGGTTTGGTCAATATTGAATTTTTCCCTCAGCTTTGCAAGACTCTGTCCAGAAATCAGAGAAAGAAAGTGGCATTAAAGTTCCTTTGCACTTTACCAGGTTTATACCAGTTTATCTCCAAAAGATATTTACATAAAAGACTCCACGATAAAAATTTTGGGTTTATTTCAAATTAAGCAACCCATCCTTTTAATCAAGCCATTCATAGGTGACACTAAGGATGACCAACATCTGTAAAAATGTAACAGCTACTCATTTGGGTTTGTGTCTGTTTTGGGACTTTGTGTTTTTTAATTTGTCAAGCAATTATGAGTTTTGCTGAAAAGAAAAAAAAAACTAAAAGGAAATCTGTTTTCAAATATGGAAATAGGACAATTTATTTTAGGAAAACTTTCATTGATTTACAAAATGGTCAGGCATCTCAGAATATATCAATTTTGTCCACTTAATATTCTAAATTGTACTTTAGAGGTAACATATGCATTGTACCTTAATTCAAGTTCCAAAAAAATCTATATTCTCTGACACAGAGCAGTTTTTGAACTAGGAATGTCACAGGCTCCAGTTTCTGCATCTGAAACTTCATTTTAATACTAGTTTGGCCCGGAGAGTTTTGAGAATCCCTTAAAAGTATAAAATGTGAAGTATTTATCATCAGGGAAGTGAGTCATGTTAAAACAAATCCACACAAAACTTCCATTAACCAACCAAAATACCTTCATTAAATCTTGTTTTTCTCTCTCGCCTGAAGTGATCGCCTTTCGGATGGACTTCAGCTCCTTCAGGATGGCTTTGGCCTCACACAGCTCATACCCACTCTGGCCTCCAGACATTTTTTGGTCAATTCTGTGGGAAGACAGAATATTAATGGCAGATAGAGAAAATCATACTAATGTCTCTGCTGTTCTACTTCAGGCAGAAGCAGAGTTAGAGAACAGAAGGGAAGGAGGTGAGATACCGTTTCTTTCAACAGCCACAGAAAGGAAAAATGACATTGAAATCTCCATTCAAATACAATTTAATCCTTGGCAAACATGTCAAGGAGCACAGAGTTATTGCTGACAATACTGTCAAAATTCCCATTCCCACCATAACTGTCTGCAGCATAAAGCAGGTTTTGGATACACCTTTCATACTAATAACTGTTTGTGCTCCTTACAGAAGCAGAATTTATTTCAACTAGTCTCCTTCCACCCAAACCCACAATGGGACACAGGCAGACAGGCTGGCTTCTTGGTACTAATCAGCCTTTCTGAGCAGAAACATAACCAGCACCATTCTTGTCTCAGCTTCCCTCTAGTTCACTCTAATCCTGGGCATTAACTGTCTGGAACAGCTGTTCTGCTCAGCCAGTCACCAGGCTCTCTTTATTCACAAAATCTCTGGATAATTAATACCATATGTCATAGATTGGACAATTCCTGAACTTAAATGCCTGAACTACCAATGATTTTAGAAACTGAAACATGAAAGTAATAAAAGGCTACCCTAAACTTAGAGATAAAAAGATGATTCATTTTAGTATTTCCTTCAAGAACTACAGTTTGTAAACACATTTCTCTGGTCTCTAGTTTAAGAGAGTATTTCATAGCATCATGAAAATGACTGCAGCTGTGCTTCAAAAATTAAAACCAACCAACAGCCATCTTGATAAAAATCAAGCATTTACTAGAGAATAAATTTGTGTATAATACAATTGGTTTTTTGGTTTTTATCATCATCCATCATCTTTGCTGGAAGTTAACAGCCTTGTCAGTGAGGAGTGAACAAACCAGAAGTGATCATGAGCATCCCCAGCAAGAACAGCAACTTGCACAAAACACCTGTAACTGTATTCTATTTTTCTTAAAGTTTTAGCCACAAAAATATCAAAGTTCTAGAGTAGTCTGTAAAGCTGTGAGCATGTCTGTTCTCCTTTCCTACATTCCAGTTTTTGAGAAAACTAAACTGCATTTGTGTAAGGAAATTACCTCTGTGACTTGCTAATCATTCCTATTCAAGGACATATTTATTTTAGCTTGAAAGTTCCTCGAACTCTTTCATAGGCAGGCACTTAGTGTCTGACAACTCTCAATTTTTGGTAACTTACCAGGTTGCTAAGGTCAAATAGATACAGGATACACCAACAATTGGGATCATGAATGAACGGTTGGGTAATACACCACATGCTGTCTAGCAATATGACATGCCACATTCAAATTTCAACTGCTTTATTCTGTATATAATTAAGATAGACAAGAAGGATCTCTGATATAGAAGATATTCCATCATCCTGTTTTAAATTAATGGGATTAGTACTGTTTGAAAGTGGCTGACTGAATTTTAAAAACAAATGTCCATTGTGTTTCTGTGGAATGCTGTTGACAGTTTCTGAAACATGCTTTGGATTCCTATCAAAATGGCTTGTGAGCAAGCTGCTTTAAAACAATACTTCATTGTTGAATTAATATAATAAAACCAGCATGATTGGCTAACCTTTAATCCTGGGACAGCAGCATGAGTTTTATTACCTTAAGCTTTAGAATCAATATGTCTTTCTTCTTTTAAATTTTACTACAAATGAGATCTGATTCATGGTTAAATTCAATCAACTATCCTTGCTGGTCTGTGTATATTTAAGTAACAGACAAATCTTACATTTCTGTTTTAGTCAAAATGAAGGAGGATAGAGACTTAACTGGCATCTTCCCAATGTGCTGAGGATTGCTTCTGCTACTGGAACTAGTGTACTAAGGCCAAGCAGATCAGCATTTGACTGTGGAAATGTATCCTTAATGTATGGGTACAATGTGGAAAACAGCTAACATTAATAAATTCCTCTTCACTTTACTCAAGAAAACACTCTTGTTAGCAAGGTTTCCTGCACAGCAAGTTCTTTATGGTGACAGTTCCAGTAATATTTAGTATTTTAGGGCCTAATGTTGTAAGGCAGGAGCAGCAGGGAGTTCTTAGACTGAAAAAATTAATTCCCTAGTAATCTAACTGGTTAAATACCCAGAAAGCTCACCCGGTTCAGCATCAGCCCTTTGGACACCAGGCATCCCAGCAACTGGAACAAAGAAAGGCAGGTCTCTAATCCTCAAATTGTGACTAATTTCCAGCCCTGCAGAGTTGTGTACCATTTGTACCTCCAAGAGCAGCACCTTTCTCTTTCTTTTGAGCTCATAGGTGGGGAAAGAGGAAAGAAAGACCTAAGTACCTTTTCAAAAATTAAAAAAAAAAAATTAAATCTGACACAGAAAGCAGCTAATTTTGTCCTTGGGTCCCCTGACCACTGCCCTCTTTTCTGCCTCTTTGCAACACAAGCTACCCCATGAAAAAAGACAAATTTCTTATGTTAACACTTGCACAAAAGGGCTGCCATTTCCACAGATTTCCCATTTCCTAACAGAGATATTAGATTCTCCTTTTTCTCCACAAAAATTCTCTCAGATAAAACAGATTCAATTCCATGCCAAAGAAAAGAAACCCGGTGACTGAATTAAGTCAGTTTCTACTATTTTCATTTACTCACTGTTGCAGTGTTTCAAAGCCCTGCTCCTTGTACAGCAGCTCTTGCTTCATCTGAGAGAGTTCTCTCTTCAGCTTCTTAACCTTGTGTGTTAAATCAAAGCAAGAGTTAGAAAATTCCTCTTGTTAAACGATGTAACACATGGCTTTAAACAATTAAAGTATGCACTACATCAGATGAGAGAAGAAGAGTAAATTGCTCTACTGACACACATTAAAAAAAAAAAGGATCTTATCTCTTCCTGATGTCTATGGGCAACATGCTTTAGTATTAAAGGGACACAAGCAGATTAAATCACATTCCTTATTTGTATTGATACCACACTGTGTTATTAAACCTGAGAGAACTTTAACAAGTAATTTACTTCTCACTTGTTAAGCATGCATTCCAACTGTCCTACAGGGACATGCCTGTTTACTTTTAGTTTTATTATATTTTCACTTTATAATTCCTGTAAGCTGTTCAGTCATTTGCACTGTAAAAGACAAAATGGACTCTTTTTTTCCCTAGGAACTATCCATTCTTTTAAAGCTTTACAGACACTGGATCCCTAAATATATAATTCACACTTACTTAATCCAAAGACAACAATCACTAAAGAATGTGAATCACAAATATAAGTGTCTATTTAATAAAAATGTCTTGGGAAAAATATTCCCTGCTCTCCTTAAATCTGCATGGTCAATTGCTTCTTACCCTTAATACTGCTATTTAAGATGTCAGCAGAAATATTTATGAATCAAGATTAAATTTAAGATTAATCAAGATTAATATTTACAAAATATTTATGAATCAAGATTAAATTTAAAAATTCTCCATTTAATTTTCAATGTTGTATTTCCCAAATGTATGAAACAAAGTTTTAGGAACCACCTAAAAATGAATGTACTTAAACACAAATTAATCATCGACACACCCATAGAGACAAATGCCTACTTCAAATGTGGAGTCCAAGATTTTGGCATTTATACATCTACAGTTGGCTCATTTGCACTCTACATACTAGTAGAGATATTGTTATCATACTACATACAGATATTGTTAGGCTTTCTAATTTTCCAATCATTAAGGTGAAAAAAGGAAAAGCTAAAAGTCCACTTCTGTCATCTACCTCTGTAAAATTCTTGCTTGTTTTTATAAGCTACTCAGATGTTCAACTCTTGAAAAATGTATTATACTAATATCATGAAATTAGACCACTTTAACTGAAATTAATTTCAAAATATGCCTCCAAGACATTTTGTATCCATATCCCCTTAGACTTCCTACTTGCTGATATTCTTCAAATAAAAATAATTTAAAAGAATTAAAAAAAAAAAAAGTATGATTCCCAGTATGCCAGGTAACTAAAAGTACTCAGCATCAGCATCTTCTGCAGTTCAACAAGAGACTTAAAATCCTTTACATTTCTAAAATAACTAGTGATTTACTCAGTCTTTGTAGGGGGTTGTGAATGATACTTAGACATTTCAGCTTGCAGTTTCTAGCTAATGTATTTTCTGTGACAGATATAAAATGCTTTTAATCTCCATTTTCTTCAAAGCGAAATCTGTTCTCTGGATGAGGGGTTATGTTCAGGCTTTTGGAAACTATCATACTATCATCACTAGTTGCTTTACTTGACAGAAAACTGTTTTTATTTTGACCATACTGAATAGTTAGCAGTAGACAATTTCTTCAATATACATTCAGTGCTGCTTGGCTATTTTCTCCTTGACTAGTGTGAAAACTCTAAGAATAATTTCTCAAGTGTTCTGATCAAGGTTAAGGAAAATGAACAGATATCACCTCTGTGTTCCAGCTAAAGTGATGTGTAAAATATGAAACAAGTCTGAATTTTTCTGAAAAATACAGAATAGCTAAACCTTTCCCTTTCAAAATCAGAAACAGGTATTTATATTAATAACAGAAGGCACACTTGATTTCAACTCAGAGGATTGCATCTCTCATAAACTCTTACATTTTTCCTCAAGATCATCTTCTGAGTGTCCTCTGCTGTACTTCATCATCATTTCATTATCAGGAAATGTGAGTTGGGTGCATTATCCTAGAAGGATGTGACCTACATCATAATATAGCCTCTGTGTTTACTGCATCATCCCTGCATTAAACTATTCTTAGGCTCCTTGTCTTCTCCTTCAAAACTTTCATGTAATTTCTGCTTTTTCACAACTCTTCACTTGTTTTAACATTCGCCCTCTTCCTATTGCTTCTGCACATCATCCTCAGTCACCTGACAGATCTCTCTTTCCTACTCCTAACCACATCTTCAAGCAGGCTTCCATGCTAACCCCCTTCCATTCCCAGCATTCAAGTCCTACAGGAACAACATGGCTGCATTCCCCAGCCCCTCCACCCCTTGTTATTTTATAAAGGTGCATTTCCTACTCACTTGCTGCATGTGCATAAAACTTACTGTGATCACATATGCTTTGTGCTGTTTGAGTTGTCTTGCTGATTGCTAATTAAGACCCCAAATGGCCCCACTCAAAAAGTCTAATGCAGGATGTGATCCCTCAGTCTTAGTCTGGTGAGAAAAATGTTTCTTCTCCTTCTTATTTCATTTAACAGGTCTCTGATTTCTGTTATATTTTCTCCATGACCTATTGCACAACAGGCAGTTCATGTATCCAGAAGGCTCCACACATGTCTATTACACACAAGGAAAAGGCCAAAGGCCAATTCAGAACTTCCTCCAATGCTGTTTCCCCCTCCAGCCACCATTAACCTGATGATCCCAGTAAGCCTCGGATATTGTCTGACAAAGAAATAGGTTTAGTAAAACTGATCTAACAAAGTGCAAAATCTAAGTAGCTGGCTGGCAGCTTACTAATGACTTTGTTTCTCATTAAGTCCATGCGTGCATATACTGCAAAATGCCCAAAGCTGGCTTATTAGCAAGCATCTTCCAACATTCAAATAAGGGTAAACTGTGGTAACAGCCATACCTCTCTTGCCATCTTCCATGACAACCACTTTCCAGCCCTAGCATCACAGGGTTCCACTTTTTCTTATCTCAATTTTCATATCCAGTGGCTTTGGATGACCACACACTTTATGCTGATACAGATACTCTTGGACTGCACCCTTCTAAACTCTGCAGACAAGATTCAGGTCACCTATTTTAGGCACATATGCAGGACTATGCAATGCCAATAAATCAGGAACCAGCAGGGTATTAGGCTCCTTGACTCCAAGAAACAGTGAAGAGAGGAAAGCACCTCCAAAAAGTGATAAACATATCTGACTCTCACCTTGGTTAGCAATTTGTAGATCTGCAGTCAATGCTAAGGGGAAAAACTGAGCACAGGACCATGCCTGAATTTTGCCCTCTTGACAAGAAGATGACTATATTTAAATTTTGTCACCTTTAGTTCTTCAACAACACTGTCCATTTCCTAAATATACTGGTGCTTGCCTTGCCAAAGGAAACATCTGTTACTGCTCCACTCATTTTAGAAAGAAGCTATTGCCTTGTTTCTTCTTTCTTGTTCCTGATAAGGTCCTTACTGCCTTTGATTCCCCCTACTAAGCTTACAAAATTTTTCTTCCCACCTCCAGCATTTGAATAAGTTCCCTTACTGATCACCATCCCTTTGCCTTAATGGATAAGGACTACAAATTGAGATTGGTAAGGATAAACAGGTGTAGTCAGGAGGGCAACATGAGTTTTAGAGTGCACTCCATCACACATCATTTATACTAGGTTTTAAAAGTTTAATGAGCACAGTTCCTTTCAGACATAAATTGTTTAGATTCCTAATCACAACTCTTACTGCAGGTGAAGGAGGATGTTACTCTCTGGGGTTTCTATGAGGGCTGCTCTGTGCACAAACCAGGAGAGGGCAAAGGAAGAGCTGAGTAAATGCTGTCACTTGTGCTGCTTCTGCTCCCCTGGAGTCTGTATTTCTGCCCACATGGAAGAACTGTGCTGTGAGGTGCTATCTTTTTAAAATGCAGACTTTGATGTATTTTTTTTTTCATTACTAATTACAGAAAGTTTAGGCTATCCATAAAGCATTATATGCCACAGCTGAAATAAATGAAATCCCCATAGATATTTTAAAAGTCTTGCACACCATTTCTTCCCTATTAAAGATAAATTCACTAGGGACTAACCTGTGAATGAAAGTTCTTTCTACAGAGTTTGTTACTGACTGTACTGAACACAGCTGACCAAAGCATGGATTTGTGTTCATTAACAATTTCAAAATCTAAACACAGACTTTCATCCTTGATCTGAACTGCTTCATTTTGACAAAATAGAGGGGTTTCGCACCATTATTGAAAAGTATTTTTCAAACCAACAGAAACTTCTGAGGCAGTTCAAGCAGCTAATGATGCATTTCTCACAGAAGAAAGATTGTGTAAAAACAGTCATCTAGCTGCAGCTCACCTTAGCCTACTCTTTTCTATTTTTACTCTTCCTTTAGAAAACAAAGGCATACAATTGAAAATAATTACCATATTTATTTAAACCTACATCTAATTAGAATATCTGTCATAGTTGCCCAAGAAAGTGTTATCTGACAGCACCAGAGACAGCTTTAAAAATTAATTTTAAACCTCTGAATGGTATCTAATTAGAATATTAGGAGGTTTCAGTACCAGGGTACAAGATACATCTGCTAGTTCAAGCTATGCTTATTCTATAATCATAAACTTGGCAGACAGAATCCAAATGAACATGAATTAAGGACTCTCACCCTTAATCTTGTAGTGGAGATTTCAGCCTTCAGAATGTCAGGGTCATACTTTGTGCTTGATGAAGAGCCTGAAAACACTTTTTAAAAAAATATTAAAAAGACAAATATTTAAGTACTTTTAGATCACTAATTAGTCCCTTCCTTGATGAATCGACACTGATCAAAACCCTACAATGTGCTCAAAAACATAGAATGCTTTAAAAGTTAGCCTTTTATAGAGCAAGTCATCATTGCAGTATGGCAATAACTACTGAATAATCAAAATTTTCCCCTTTTTCCTTCCACCACTATATGGTATCTCTCCTCCTTTACTTATCCCAGGATCCTTAAGTAGAACTCATTCTCCCTGACATCCTATTTCTTGGTCCCTGTTCCCATTCTTCTAGCTGAGCCACCTTGCAATCACTTTCTTCCTGAAAGTTGTAATTTCTAATGAGATCTTAGGAAAGCAGAAGATTTATTCAGAAGTCTCAGAGATCTGGCACTCAGTTCTTCCACAGATGTACCTGCTCCTTGCATACACTACTGCTAACATAGGTGTTGTTTGGCCAATAACAGGCCTCTGATACTGCTTTTCCAGATGTTGATTCCCTGCCCAGCACAACAGCCTGTATCTATACTCCACCTGGTCACAGCACACTGGTCACAAAATTACTGTCTGCTCTTCCTATAAATAATCAACACATTCCCTTCTTGGTCTATTGCAGCCACTTGTCAACACTGAAGGGTCATTTCAGCAGGCAGCCAAGAAGGCAAGAGATCCTCCTCACCTTGAATGTAGATTTGGCAAAATTTTGTCTCAACAAACTGCATGACAAAATACATTTCAGAGCCAACTGCTCTAAATCATAGCTCAAAGGAATTCAGTCGTATCAGAGAGAAGAGAATTCTCTCCAGCAGAATATATTTATCTTAAATAAATTAATAAATAAATAATGTAGGGATGCTCACTCTAAAAAGGCCAGAGTACAAGGCGCTCCTAGCAAACCTTGAAAACTTATCCTAAAGTGAAACAGGATCCCCTGGAAGGCAGAGATCAAAGGAGTTACATTGTATTCTTTACTGTACTTACAGCTTGTACGAGAGCTTGATTTTTCTTTGTAGGCACCATTCAGCCGCACATACTCATCCAGTGCAAGTGCCAGTCTCTGCTCCTTCACCTGGTACAGCTCCTTCTGGGTACTGAGAGCATCCTGGGCTATTGTAAGGTAATCTTTTAACATCCTCTCTTGTTCTTGCCGCCATTGTTTCCTGGGATCTTCTATTTGTGTTGTTTCTTTATAGGAGAAAAATAAATTATTTAAAGAGACCTCTGCTGAAACCCATTGACAACTAAAATTGCTTCTTTGCCTGTAACTCACAGTTAGAGCAGTCTAAAACATAGTTTGCCTTTGGTTACTAAGCAGATGTTTCACTTCCTCTGCCACCACAGTGTGTGTAAGAAACAGAATTCAAGGGATCAGTTGCAAAGTTAGAAATTAGAGTAAAATAGGCAAATGCTTATGCAGATTATTCCCATGTTGTCAACCTTGAATTAGCAACATCCTAAAACTCAAAAAGAAAATATCTTTTGCATCAGAGTATTTGGAAATAATAGGATCGACAGTTTCTTTCAATGACATCTTAAACAATGCATTTCTGAACAAAAACTAAAAGCAGTCTTAGCTATTACATGTTTTCAACTCCCTTCCTCCCCACTTCATTATTTTTTACAGCCATATGTTATTCATGTTTTTAGTGGTTCTCTCTTCTTTTGCTCTAGGAAAACAATTTTATCTTTCCCCCTGTAACTGAACTAATAGATCATTAACTCTCCAGCTCACCTCACCTAACTCTATCCCTGTGCCTGCTAGGCATCTGATCCAACACACAACTGTCTTTTATGGCAACAGACAGACAGGGCTGCCGTCAGAGGGCACTTCCTGTCTCTCAAACACAGGTGTCTAAGATATGTGGGACCAGACTGCTTTTTTGAGGTGCCTCCTCCTTTTCACTGACTACTCAGGTAATAAAAATGAGTAGGCTGGAATTTACAGGCCTTTAATTTACAAAGGGCGTCAGGTAACATTTTCAGTCCAGCAGCCACACGCAACACAGACTTGCATAGGATACACAGACAAGAGGATCGGACATAACAGAGATGTGACATAAGATCAATCTAACTGAAGAATTTAAGATTTTATTTCTTATGCAAACATACAAAGAAGATTATATATGTATGGTTCAATGCTCAAACTTATCAATATTTCCTGACTTAGGTCAGCACTTTTTGAAGAAGATGAATATTCTTCCTTTAAAGCTGTACTAAGTACAAAAATATTCTCATAAGACATAGCCATGAAAAGTTTGAAACCTAAATGCAAATGTGCACCACTCTTCCTAAGTTACATACTATAAATCTGCACAGATCTACAGAGATAAAAAATAACATTCAGCACCAAAATATTTAAGTGCAAAGTATTCGCTTCAGAATTTTTCTGCAAAAGCAGGAGGTGCATTTATTCTCTTGGTTAGATTTCTGTCACTTTAGTCTTCTGAATTGCTTTACTGTGAGAATCAATGCAGGGGGGAAAATGGGAACAAGTGGCTGAAGATGTGGAGAGAAAAAAGAACTGCAGCCGAACCAATGTGATTGCTCTTAACTGCAGCTGAAGTGCACTCTTGGGAGAAGGCACTCTTTCAACTCCATGTAAGAAAACATATTTTGTAACAGCAAAAGCTGATAGGGACAGGATCTGGTTAATAACAATGTCTAATAATGACTAACTACCAGTTTTTCAAAAGCATTTTCTCTTGTTAATATCACAATAACAGAAAGACATACAAAGAAAAAGCAGTATCCTATAAAAAAAGCCCTGTAGAATCCTAAACTGACAATCTCTGTGGAACTACTGATGCATTTAAAAACAATTAAATACATAAACACCCTCCCTCACCATTTACAAATATGACATTTCTACTTGGGAAAGGCATTTCTTGGATGTGCACAGTGAATGCATAGAGAGAATAACCCACATAAACCCAAGTGTGGTGCATAAAAGATTAAAGCAGAAAGGCTTTACACACAGTTGGTTTTCCAATAACCCCAACAGGAACACTCTCTCAAAAAAAACCTAACTATAGCTACAGACACACATACACCTACATCTGTGTTTATAGCCACCTGCTCTTTTACACAAAGATATTGGGCACACAAAGAAGCAAATCAATACCTTTTCTCTCCTAAATGGTCAACACATGTTCCTATCTGTGCCCACTTACTGTTGTTGTGCTTTAACACACTGCACATTCACAGTTATTTACACAAGATAAGAAGTGCTGGTTTCCAGAGTTGTCCTTTTTATGAAGCAGGTTGAAGAGCATGAAGCAGAATTCTCATGGGTCAATGATCAAATACGATAAATGCAGTTATGGTGGTTTTTTAGATGAATGGAATGATGTGATTGTGTTTTAAGAGTGCAACCAGCAGACATCAAATAATCTTACAAGATTGGAAGGTCTCATCTTCGAGCATGTTGTAGGTAATTGCTTTGTAGGTTTTAAGTGAGGACTGCTCAACATGCAGCCCAAAGACCAAGCATAGCCTGCAGAGTTCTAAAATGTGGCCTACAGATGCCCTGTCCTTGTGACTGCATGAGAAGGACAAAGCTGATCAACAGCAGATTATTTTCTATTGCTGACAAATACAATCAAACATTTCCTTTTTGCATCTCCAAGCTGCAAGTACAAAACAATATTATGATTATATGAGCTAGCATCTTTTATACTGATAGTCATAAATGAGTTAAAGGTGACCCTGCATTTAAAAAAAACTGCACACTAACTTCAGCACTCACCAACGTTTGGGCATTTGCATGTGTAGATGCATTGGCTGGTCAAATTACTCTCAGTCAATTCTAACTGCATGTATTTATTCTGGAACAAATGCTCTGCTGTGAAAATATATTACCATGGAAAAAACAAAGCAGTATGGAATGATTATCCTAGAATTGTTACTCAGCTTTTACCAGAGAAGACTCTGAAGAATTTTATTCTGTACTCTTCTTAAATAGCATGAATTAGAAAACCCAAAAATGCGTATCTCTTGTCTGGCAAGTTGTTCATATATATATATATATATATATATATATATATATATATATATATGTAAAAACTTGTGCCTGTATAAAGCACCATATGTTTGTTATCTATACTTTTCAGTTATCTCTATTTTATCAGTAGGCTTACTCCATAGAGGAAAAAAAACCCAAAGACAGAACTATGGATGATATTTCTGTTTCTGTAGCACTACATTTTGAAATGTAGCACTGAAAAGCATGTTCATTTGAGCACATATACCTTCCAAGAGCCGATAAATTTTTTTTAAACAGCACTCTTTCAAAAACAAATATTTATACTTCTCAGAATAAAGCCTCAGAAAAGATAAGGATTTTTTTCCGTGCACAAGAATTTTTCAAGCACCTGCTGCTAAGGTCAAACTTGTACACACAAAAATATTGTTGGGATAGTTACATGCAAGTAATTGAGGGAAAAGTTTTCTGAACATTTGAAAATTAGTTGTGAAGCCTTTCATGCTTAAACCAGAGTGAGATTTAAACCACAAAGAACATCCAAACTTTTTCCTCCCCTTATTATTCAACAGCTAATGTAAAGTAAAGTAGGGAGATCCCATTTCTTTTCTAAGGCAGATAAATGTTCCCACTGGGAACTGCAACAGGATGCCCTATAACCCTGTCAGCAGCAGATATGAATAAAGCAGCAGATTGCCAGCTGGGCAGATGGGGAGATGTTATTTCTGCTCCTCAGGTGAGGAGTAAGCATTGGTAATGAACACTAGACAGAGCTCTATAGCTGCATCTGAAAATGTTCTAGAAAATGCAAACTGGACTTCAATAATCAACAGTGGAAAATGAACAAACCACCTCCTCTTGGCAGGGCCTCTCCAACATTTACTGCATAAACTTAGGTATGAACTAAAGGAATCTACTTCAAATGGATCTTTTAACAAATAGGCTTCATCAGGCTCTATGAAGACCACAGCTTAGATTAAAAACCAGTTGTGTATATCAACTTCCTCTACCCAATCACAATGCAAAAATAATGATGCATAGTAACAGAATGAAGAGGATGGCAGTGTGTGTAACACTCAGGCTACTTATTCCTAATTTGACCTGGATTTAGCATCAAGTAAGCAAAGGTTCTTGCAAAGCAAAATCATTCAATTCTATTAAGATAGCTAAAGTTAAAACTAATTAATTAATTAAACTTGAAACAAATTACTGCAAGTGCATAGCTAATAAATTTATTTTAAAATCCCAATAAACAAGCATTTATTTCCTCCTATTTTTACAGATGTGAGTGACTACCCACACTGAGGGAAATTCTGTGCTCTCACCCAGGGGAACCACACAAATGGCCGGATGGCATGCTCCACCCAAGGACATTCCTGTCACTGAAATGATCACAGCCTGTAACATAGAAGAGGAAGCTGTGCTGGCTTTAATCACACTGCTATTCATGAAATGCACTCTTCCTGGCTCACTGCCACAAAAGTTTGATACACTTAAACTCAGGAAAAAAAATAAATCTGGCCAGAACAATAATT
The DNA here is from genome assembly GCF_051311805.1 of Agelaius phoeniceus. NCBI lineage: Eukaryota > Metazoa > Chordata > Aves > Passeriformes > Icteridae > Agelaius > Agelaius phoeniceus. The sequence goes on along the minus strand of NC_135268.1, from coordinate 41,885,600 downwards.
CAAAATCAAAATGTCCGGGCTGACTTTAAGTCTTGGAAGTTTTGTTTGTTCTTTTGGCAAGAGCATGCTTCAAGGGCAGCAATGTTATGCATGTCTTTGTAATTATACATAGGATATATACTATACTTCGGATACAGGTGAGAGTCAGGCATGCCAAATTTTTTTAAATTATGTATTTTCACATGTTACGTTCCTGTCTGCTGGGAAGAAGTTCTGCCAAATTTTTACAGTCTACTTCAACAGAAGGAAACTATTACTTTATCAGCAGTGGATCTTATTTCCCTAAAATAAATGGAATTACAATCCCACTAGAAAATCCCACTGGGAAAGGAATGGCTTCCTGACGCCCCACTGCTAGACATAAGAAAATTGGACATTTTACTACAGGATTAACAATATGTGGAAGCAATAGTTTTCCAACATCTCCCCTTGCCAAAGAAAATAATAGGGTGAACTGGCTCTAGAACAACCCACATGTAACTTGTGTTCAGTCAGAGACAGTTGCATTCAGGCAACACAGTTAGAGAACAAATACTCTCAAGAGGTCCCTCTAAAAAAACAAGCCAGATATGTTTGATTGCTACTTGAGGAGGATGCATAAAGACCAAAAGGAGACAAAACAATGACCTGACATGACATACTTTTCATTCTGAAGAGAGAAGTCTCATCTTTTTAAACATATGCCCATATTATTTCAGTTTGTAACTGTTGCAGAATCACCATCTCAGAAGAGAGGGAAATTAGCTGAGCGGGCAAGAAATGAGGACCAGAGACCTAAGATCTGTAGGAAGAACAGGGGAGAGTTGCATGTCACAGCTGGAGCTGTGTAATAGCTCTCTTTTTTGTCAGTGATGGTTTCTACCATGTCACCTCAAACCCACAGACATTCACATGTTCTCTCTCCACAGCCTGGTGCTTAATCCAGCGCAGTCTATGTGATGTACTAAGCCCACCCAAACACTACCTGTCTCTAGAAAATGACATGAAGGGAGACACACCATGTGCCAGCAGGTTAGGTGAGCTGTGACATGGTCCAGTGAGCCAGTACAAAGTAGGAAGAACAACCCAGCTGGGGAAAGATCTTTTTTCTGGCAACAGTAACCTACTTACAGATCTAGTAATCCATTGCATTCTTAAATATTCCCAAACCTGGAAATCTAGACTACCAGACAGGAGGCAACAGAAGTGCAGTGGCTGAGCCCTGAAAAGGGTAGCTGTGACTGCTGCAGAACTACTGCTCCATGTCATGGCTGAGCTCAGTGCTCTGTGTCAAGGTGGCAATTTCTCTGCCTGAAACAATAAGTGATGAAAAGATAACTCCACTAGACCTGACATGTCTGGTTATCTTGCATAATAATTACAGGACTACCCCTTCCAGCCAAACAAACCCCACCTTCAAGGGAGTTGTGCCGACCTCAAACCCTAAACCCAAGAGCTGACTACATTCAGGATCCCTCACCACTGGAACTGCTCCTGAGCCTAGCTGCTGAAGAGAGTGTACAAGCTAAATACACATTTGTTTTTCAACAGTGCTCAATAACTTTGCTTTGGCAGGATTACATCCTCTTCCATGGAGGTGGTTTGAGAAGAAGATACCTTCAGAGCATCCTGCTGCATGCTGAGGGCAAGCTCTTGGTTAAGGGCTGCAGGCAAACCAATCTAGGGCCAGGCACAGCAAAGGAGAATCAAGATTTTAATGGTAACTTGCACAAAAATCTCTCAAGAACAACCATCTGACACATAATATCAGAAGAGGAAAAATGTTGTTGGATACCAGCTACCACAGGATAGTACAAGTTAGCTAAGTGGTGGTTGATGAAAGCAATTTTATCAACAACATTACACAATCACTATGGATATGTTTATTCTACAAGTATATCCCACATTACTTGATAAACAAACTGGCTTTCAATCCTCCATTACTTCTGCTAGTTTCAGGGAGAATAACCAAGTGTTACTAGACTGTCTTAAGAAATGTACTTTATTTTTTACAAATAGAAAGCAAATGCTTTCTGAATTTTTTTCCTTCTTCCTTTCTTTTCTCCCTGTTTTTTAAAATACTTGCAACCCAAACTGAAACAACAATAAAAGCAATTTGTACTCAAAAATTTGTGGAAGGTTTCACAAGTAAATATTGCGTCATTTCATACTGACATTTTTGTTCAATAGGTACATAAAAATAAAGAATTGCACATTACAGAGACAGCAGTTTCAGTAAGACCATGCAAGCCAAAAAGATGACATATTAAAAATGATCTAACACATTGCTGGATACTCAAAGAAAATCACATTCTATCACATAATTAAATGGAATATGGGTTCTAAAGAGAGACATGTTTGAAAACTACATTATTTAGAGGAGGTTCAAAACTGACCTCTCTACAGCTTGTTTCCTACCATCAAACATTCACACAAAAAGTGACCCCTCTCTTCCAGACACTTTCTTCACTTTTCCATTAAATAATTTTGTGCTTGAATTTGGGCAATGAGATAAAATGAGAACTTTTTCCAGCTATACTCTCCAAGTATGAGCAGATTTCCAAAAAAGATTAATTCAAATATTTTTACTATTAGTTTCTTCCAGATATGGGACAGAATGTGCTTCTATGTTTACGAGTGAAATACAGTAGTAACCCTGAGGATTTTGTTCTACATTACCAAGCAAGCAGGTAACGTTCTGCTGCCAAGGCTAGCAGAACAAAGACATAAGAAAAACATGCAAGTATGATCTTTACATAAATGCCAGCAAGTAAAACCATGTTTTATCCAGAGCCTTCACTACTTGAGCCCTCCTTCTGTAGCCAGCATGCACCAGATTACTCTAATCCATTCCTACAGCCAGAATACAGAGAAAATACCTACAAAAAACGTTCACATATTGCACTTGGGTAACACATATTGCACTTGGGTTTCTGCCATGTGCATTTGCTGACAGCAAAGAGTCCTCACAATTGATTGCATGCCACCACTTGCTTAGAAGATGGTGGTAGGTCATGGGAACAAACCGGGCACATTTGTGATGATGCTACATTTGACTCCCTCAAGCTATTGGTAATTACAGACTCGTGGTGGGATTTTCAGATTCTTCCTTTTCTGAAAATCAATCCAGCCTACTTTCATAGATGCAGATGTACCAGACTCCCAGGCTGGAGCAGTCTGTCCACAAAAGTCCCCGTTTTAGATAAACCAGTTGCACAAGCATAAAGTAGCATGAAAACCTTTAAGATTACAACAAGAAATAGAATTCTTATAGTTAAAACATTGTGCTGCAAGTGTGAAACAGTGTAAATAGCTAGCCTTTTCTCTCCTTTTTTTTTTTTTTTAGCATCACTGACTCAATTTTTTCCTTTTCTTTGTGGATGAAACAGTGGTAGAAGGATGCTTCTGGGAAAGGTACATTCATGCTTCCAAAAGGGACAGTTGTTGAAATTAAGTAGGGAGAAGCTGCAGAAGCAGAGAAGGTAGTTGTCCAACTCCATTTTGAAGAAAAGTGCTGGGTAGAGTTCAGGGAGAAGAATCATCATATTAAATACAGACTGGCAAAAAGAAAGTGATGTGATGGTCTGAAATTGTACAGGGCTAGGAAAAACTACTCTTTCCTATTACTATCTTTTAAACTCTGTCACTCATTGCCATTCTGCCACCTTTGCCACTAAACATTACTAACAGCAGAGTATTTGTTTTATGAGTTAACTAGATCAATGCAATGAAGAAAACAACCATTTGCCTTGTTATTCCTGAGACTTATCTGGAAGATAAGAATTGAAAGTAAGTGGGGTAAGTTATTTAGGAACAGATAGGGTGCTGAAGGCAAGGCAGAACTTGTCACAGTACAGGATCCTCTCAGACCACGCACGTCAAACCAGAAGTTTCCTTTTCTTTCTAACTGTTCATCTAAACATACCATAGACTGATTCAGATCAGAAAACCTGAGCAGCTGGGGAAAGGGAAAGGAGGTGGAAAACAACTCACACCTCAGGAAACAGAGGCCTTCCCTGTTGTCCATGTTTACTGCATATCCTCATGCAGACACAATGTGGGGACAGGAACTGGATCAAGCAATGGCTGCTACTTCAGCTGCCACCACCACCTGAGAAGTGCACCTGGAAGTCACAGCCTCAGAGTTAAAACTGTTTTCTGGCACAGAACAGATGAAAATTCCAGGGTGTAATTTCAAAATGCCTTTAACCATTGCTACTGTGAAAAGTATCTATCCTCCATCTCTTCCACCTGACTGTTCATTCATATCCCCAGGTCACCTTCCTTTTCTTGCTTGCATAAATAGAGGTGTGGAAAGGAGAACAAATAGCAACTTTTTTTTTTTTCTCCCCCATACCAGATTAGTTTCAACTTGAATCAGCTCCCTGATCTGATTCACTGTCTGGCCATGCAAATGTTCATGGCAGTATAAGCAAAAACACTGCAGAGACAGAACAAAAGGCCAGATGTAGCAATAGAGCAGGAACAATACTTTCAAAGATTATATCAACTTAAAGGTGTTTGCAAATCCAAGCCCTAAGAACATAAATGTTTACATCTCAGACACTTAATGCTTGATGTGGAAAACCCTACAGAAGAATTGGAAAAAGATTGAAAGTGATGACTTCACCTGGAGATACATGAAATAAAGTGGAGTAATATGTTATGTATTATTTTTAGTAACAATTTTTAGGCCTTGAGTTCCTAACCATGTTGTTTAGCAAAATTAATAAATGTTAGCAAATTAGCTGAAGTAGATGAACACATGAGAACAGGTATGCAATAATGACTACAGGAGTCAACAGCATAAGTCATAAAATCTTTGGGCTCTCTCAAACCACAGTAATCAGGATCTTGCACAAAACAAACTCCTCAGGCCCTGCCCACCAAATAATATCCTTTCAGTCATCCTCTAACAAAGGGTGCTACTGAAGCACAGGGTAAGCATTTAAGTTCTTACAGTATTAGCTATCCAGATCATATGCATGTTCTGCCTTGCCAGATGGCCTGTAATCTGGTCTCCCTTGAAGCTGAAAGCATCACATTAAAACTCCTAATTGGGGTAATATATTCATAAAGTAATGACCTCAGTCAGTGCTTCTCAAAGTGGGTTACATCATCCAAAGGGATCATGAGAAAGCTCTAAGGCTATTGAAAAACCCAAACTGAATTTGGGGGCGAAAAAAAATTTAAATATAGAAAATATAGAAAATGTGAGATTATAATAAAACTAAATTATCCTTAAACATATTGACACCAAAATAATCTGAGGGATTGTTCTACATTTGCAGACTGCTCACAGACAACTCTTAACCCTCTGCAGAAGAGAAGAGTAGGCTTTTCTCAGGTTTATGTGAGAGAAGGGAAGGAAAAAGATCAAGACAAATAATTGCACAGATGAGGAAAATATTTTGAAAAAAATTAATATGTATATTGATTTACATAATTTTTGAAAAAAATTACTTTATAAAAATTCAGTAGAAGTTTCAGAATTTTGCAAGGTGCAATTGCTTTCTCTAAATTATTGGGGAGTTTTGTCAATATCCACTGCAGCAAGTACCTATTTGATCATTAATGGAAACTCCACCCTTAACATTTTCAACGTCAAATTTTTACAGAAACGGAGGGAACAACCATGAGTAGCAACCTACTCCTCCATAGCTCTGTGAGCTGGCTTGAGAAATATAATAAATTTGCAGTCATCATAGTAAACTGGTCCAAGTCCTGTGGACAATCTGAAATTTCACAGTGGGATCAAATGTAGCTTTGTAGAGAGGCACACAGTAGGAACAACACTAGAAAAACAAATGAGAAAAACCACAGATATGAGAGAAGTTGTTCAGAATAATTATTTATGGGATGCAAAAGTAGAGACTCTGAGGGCCTTCCCTCAAATATTTTGCTGAAATAAGTTCAGCCAGACAGCAGTGAACATGAAGCATTGTTAGTCACCTCTCCCTACCTAACACATGGGAGCAGATGTCTTCCCAAGGTGCTATCCCTCAAGCTGCTATTTATGAGTCCTGAAATTCTACTTTATCCAACCTGTTTTCAGGCATCTATCTATTTGTTCTTCCTCCTAGCAGTAGGTACAGTTTTTCTCCCTCATTTGGCTTCTTTGTTCAGTAGCAGAGAGAATTAACAAAACCACTTTCAAAAGAGTAAAAGTCTTCCTTGTTCTAACACAGCCACTGTCCTGACAGGGAATTTTAACAGTTCAAATCCAAAAAAGCATACTCAGCACATCTGACTTGTTACAAAACCAATAAAGCACTAAGCAGACACAAAACCTGTTTTCTAGAAAGGCTTTTCTCCACTCATTTCAAGTGATCTCCATACCAGAGATTTCAATAGCATCAAAACATTGCATGCGCCCTAGTCAGATGAAGTAGAAGTTATAACCTCCATATCTGGTGCATCAAACAAATCACCTACTTGTAAGATTCTTAGGCAGCTTACCACCCAGCAACTGGAGAGTACTCTCACCAAAACAATGTGCAAAATACAGTGTACATAACTAAAATACACCACTTAAAAAATAAGTTTCACTGAAGTTGCTACAAAGGAATACATACATTAATATAAGAGGAATCAAGAGCACTACTGAACAAACAAGGGATGGAAACTGCCTTTAAGTATATCAAAATTTGAAACCATGAATAGCTCCTAATACTCAGGAATTCACTTTCAATGCACAGGTATAACATTTAAGAGTAAAGAGCAGTCAAATTCTTTCTTAATAAAACAGGCAACAAAGCTACAAGAGGTTTTTAGAACAGATTAAAAATTTTGAACATGCATGAAATAAAAAGAGCACAATGAGAGTACAGTGATCTGAAAGCACTCTCAAAACACCCAGAAATGCAACTTGGCTCTCAAAATTTTACTGGTGTATGCCCAAAAATTTTGGCCAAAGCAGAAGTCAGAGACAAGTTTATGCTGATAATCATATTTAGATTCAGAAGAAAACCCTTTACTTTCTTCACCTTTTGAATTCGATCAAGGCTGCTTGTATGTTTAAAAGTTCATGAGTGTCTAACACTCTATGTAAGATCAGAGGACTCTCATTGCAAAGCAAGGCTTTGTAATTACAAGCACAAATGAGGTTATTGGGTGGGATACCCTTCAATATTAGGTGTCTATCTGCAGGTGCTTAACAAGTACAGCTGATATCTAATGTCCCATTCTAGTTATCAGAGTTCTAGTCCAACCTAACCAAAGGAGGTTAAATCATCTCATCTGCAAAGCAGACAGCCAACCAGTCAGCTACATCACATTTTACATTACACCAACTGTACTGACTAGAGGTCTTGTGACTGCAAAAGTGGCTTAGACAAGGCAGGGTGGATTCACTTGCCCCTACATTTGAGATGCCACTTTGAGATACCAGATTCAGAAGGCCACTGGTCTCTTACTGTCCATGCTACATCTACTGACCCTGTGCAGTTGCCTCTGCTAACTTCAAGCATCTGAAATGGCTATAGATACCTGCTAATTTTTAGGTAAGTATAGGTACTGCTAGCACAGATGCACGTACGTTCAGGAGTTGAGCTCAAATAGAACCTTTGCTATTGTGCTGTTAAAGACTATTTCTGGGAAAATAAAAAAACATGTCAATATGGAGTAATAAATGTATAAAGAGAAAATAGAAATGCTTTCAGGTATATATTCATTTAGCAGGCCGAAACAGCATTGTATTTCATATTTTGCTAGTTTTACATGGTTTAGACATATTCACTATGCAATTAGAAATAGATGTAGAAACAGACATCGCCATTTTGTACCAGCAGATTTTCTTGTAAGCATTCAAAAACCAATAATGTTATACCAAAGGGCAAATTTTCCCTAGCATTTTGAGTCTAATCAAGAATTCTGAGTCTAATCAAGATGAGCTGTCTTTTAAAACCAGCGTGGCAAACCAGAAAGTACTTACGGTTTATGTGGTCAATGTAGTAGACACCAATTTGAGGGTCACACGCGGCTTCCCATCCCCATGGCAATTCATCCCCAACACAATCCGCAAATGACAAGGGCTTTGTCAACCTACAACAAGGAAACAATTCCGTGATATAGCTTTTCTCCCTTCCATGTATCTGTTACTCATATTAATTCCTATTATGACAGAAGCTGAAGAAACATAGCAGAGAGAAAGGAGAGCAAGTTGGTTTTTTTTCCTCTTAAAGCAGAACATATTATTGCAAACTTTTTTCAGAACAGGAACTCAAGTGAGAAATCCACTGCAACACCCTTCACATCTGACAGTCTAAAATTAAACAACAACCAACAGCTTTAAAAAGAATAAATTATCTATATTCCTATTTGTCCCCAGGAAAACTGGACCCTTCAAGTCAGTGAAGAGAGCACAAGATTTCAACATCACTGTTTCTAATGACCACAGAAAGCCACCTAGGATGCAGTTAGCAGCACTTATCAACCCCTGGACTTGAATAAAACAAGCAGCAGTGTGCACAGAGTAGACATTTCACAAGTAACATTTAATGGGCCTTAGATGTTCACATGTTGCTTTTGCAGGAAGACAGACTACTAAAGCTTTTCATTTTAATAATAGAGCACCTATTTGTTTTAAGAACTAGAGTGATAAATATAATACATGGGCTCTTTTCCAACTGAGGCCGAGCAAAGCTTTACGTGATCATCTTTTGGTCCTTTTTTTAAAAAAAAAATTAGTATTGAGTTTCCTATTGATAAATCCACAATAAATGCCACCTCTAACACAGTGATATATTTAATAGAAAGAACAGGAAATTTAAGGTTTTATTGTTGCCATAGTGACAATAAGATTAAGTAGATATCTAGAGTTTCAAAAAATAATCCACAGAGTGACATAATGAAGAGAAATTTGTGGGACACACATGCAGCACTCCTTTTCTCACTGCTGATTAAGTTTCATCACCTAAGACTGTTTTTTCATTTCACCATTAAAATTCTATACAGATAAAAAGCTAATTCATATGTTTCAGGATTTTTTCTTTATTAATTCCTGACCAAAAGAAATAGGTTTATTGACACTTTTGTGAGAAAAGTAAAAGAAAAGAATAGTACATTTTACCTTTTACAAACTGAATTGGATTTTGTATACAAAACAGCAGATAGAAAGTACCTTACAAAAATATTTAATTCTTTATGCAGCTGTAAAAAACAAATTTAAGGACAAATTTGATTTAGAAATAATTGCCCCACTATAATCTTTATTATCATCATCATCAATGAATATGACCTACCAATTCTCTAAGTTGAGCAGTATTTCTTCAAGCTAGGGTTGCAGAAATCACAAAGAACAAGGCTCTCAGGATTCAAAATATTTTGAATATTGATTCTTTTTCAATTTATGTTTTTAAAATTGCAAACATGAATCCACTTCCTCATATTTCTCCAAAGTTTACCTCATAATCCAGTAAAGGTTACTAACACTTTATTGAGGTTCTGAACAAATTTGCAAGTATAACACAAATTTGCTGATTTATTGCCACTTATAAACTGCTATGTTAATCATTAAACACACCAAAAACTATTCTAAAATACAGATAAATTTAGCAATGAGGAATTGCATTTGGATCACGAGGATACAAAAATACAGATTATAAGCAGCACAATCAGGCTGTCAACTTGCCAGTGATTTCCAGGGCCAGAGAAGGTCTGTAGCAAGTCAAGCCTATGCATTGTATCCTCTCACACTGCTGACCTGCATCTTTAATTCCAGACACTGGCACAGCCCTGAGTGGGGCTGCTCCAAGGACTCTCCAGAAACCCCAGCTCTGACCTGCCACCTTGCTCCTCCTCTCTGGACAGCAGAAACGGTGCGGCCATGGGCAGGATCCAGCTGTGCAGCTCAGCAGGCCAACAGCTGGCCTAGTGCTGCCATACCAAGCACACCTGCCCAAATGCTGCCTACTTATAATTAGCAGCACCACTTCAAAGATCACTGCTCTGTTGTAAATAGTAATTGCTAGAGAGAAAGGGATGGCTCTTAGGGAAGCAGGAGAAGCCTTTCAACTCCAGCACAATTTCAGGCAGGCAGCATGCAGCAGGCTGAACACAGGGCATCCATGTCAAAGAGTTCTCAGGCCACTAATGCTCAGACAAAGCATCAATCACATGAAAGCAACAGTGCTTTGGTGAATCTGGTTAGTCATGGGAACAAGATGTGCCAACTTCAAGGGCACACCTACCTGTGAAGAAAGTCCTGTCTCAAATTTGATTACAAGTGTAGATGTTCGTGAAACAAACTGAATAACGAAGTTCAGTGTCATCCTTGCCTCAACATTACAACATTAACTCAAAACTCAATTCATGTAGTTCTAGTAGGAAATATATTTGAAATGCCATATAGCAACATAGAAATCACAGTATGGACTCGCACTCATATGAACACAGCCAGATGGTTTTTAATAAACATTCAATACATTCACCAAATTTACACACCAGAGCTAGCAACAGTCATGATGTGATTTTAAGATCACCTCTACAGCAGGGATATAAATAAGCCCAGTACAACCCTGACTTTTCATCTGCACTGCACACTAATTTTATTTTTAATCAAATACTCACTTCTTCCTATAAATAGCACATTCTCTAGGCTAGACTGCATTTGACTCTGATCACGCAAATGTTCTGTCCAGGTGTTCTCACCTGTCTGAAACCAGATATGATAGGAATGAATAACAGCCATTCTCTCATCCCAGACACTCCATAAATTAAAGAGACACTAAAACACTGTGGAAAAGTACTTGAGTGACCCACGCTGGACATTAAACAAAATGAGAAGAGAGAGACAGAGGTCCAAAAAGACAGGCAGTACAGGACAATTTGTTTTATGAATCCTGCTCTGCTGGATCATGCTTGAACATCGCATCCTTAAGATCTGAACTATGTCAGAACTGCTCCAGAGTAGATTTTTAAAACATGAGAAGGTTTGTACATGATAAGATCACAATTACCTAAGAGGGTAACATTCCCATGACTCCCTCTTTTGTTCCAGAATCTTTTAATAGCACATAATTTTTGAGCCTGATGTGTAATTTTACAACTGAACAGCAATCAGCACAAGGTGATTGATACCTGATTGCTTATGGCCCTCAGAACACAACATAAGCACTACTTACTTTCAAAATATGTATGACAAATGGATGAAATTAACACAACAGGAAGCAAGGGAAAATTTGCAAGACAAAAGTTGAGAGCAGAGTTACAAGATGTAATTGGACAGGAAATAATATCTAGGAACAAGGACTGAAGGAATCTTGTCTGTGTGAAGATCATTATCTGTGACATATAGTAACCTATGATAGATGGACTGCCATTACATTCATTAAATGTCATCCAAGAAAAATGAGGTTTATTGCACCATAATAGAGGATTAAATGCTGCATGTCTTGGGCACTGATACTCTAAGGGTAGTTCATAATACTTAGTTTCAGTTTGTAGCCATACATTTAGATATTCCTAAAAGAATGCCAATACTCTAAAGATGCCTTTGAAGTCCACATTTAGTATCCAATGAAGTTCAATTAGTTAATAAAAAGCTTGGATTTCTTTAATGCATATCATTAAGCTTAAGTATTCTCATCTAGGGGTGCCTTTTTTTTTTTTACCTTAGTGAACAAGAGGCAGGTGTGCATAAGGAGAAGTGGCTATTTTAAGGAAAACCAGGAAGCATTCTGCAATTCCATTATGTAAACAATCCAGGATTATTATTATTTAATCACTTTACAGATGCTTGGGGAAACTTAGGAGACAAATACAGTTTGCAAATTGAAGACCTCTATGATCATATCAAATCCACATTTTTCTTTAAAGTTTTCAAAATACAGTTAGCTAGCTAGGCTCTTAAATGCAGATTCTGCAATGATCTATGTGTTGTCATTAACAGATGTTTTTGCTTCTACAGCCATACCTGTAAGAATAAGTCTGTATATGCAGCTAAAGTTAATAATGAATCACAGGACCACAGCATATTCTTGAGTTGGAAGGGACTCAACAAGGATCATTGATTCAACTCTTAAGGGAATGGCCCACATGGGGATGGAACCCAAAACCTTGGTGTTATGAGCACCATGCTCTAAAAAAAATGAGGGTGAAGACACTGGAAAATGGAACCATAACTGCAGACTGATGGACTGTCAGTGAAGAAATACTGCTTCATTTGGACAACTTTCTTATTTGATGTAAATCACATTTTGAAGTCCCCAGAACTCAGAAACACATAGAAAACAGGCTTCTTTCCAAGACTGAGGTCCACAAAAATTAGGCATTTATTACATATAGCAGTAAAACTGCTATATGTAATAACAAAACATCACATATAGCAGTAAAACAGCTATATGTAATAACAAAACATCACATATAGCAGTAAAACATATAGCCCATTTCTGTGACCCAAGAATATCAAGAGGCATGTTCTTAAAAATGTGTATGCACATATATGTATACACACACACACACACTACTTTGAACAAACTGTTCTATGCAAGAGAAATGCTGGATTCTGCTGCATTCCTTCTCTGACTCCTTTTTTCTCCAAAATTCAGGATTAAATAAACTGTAATAATGAAACATAAGTTATACATATTATGATTAGAACTCTATCAACAGAAAAAAGAAGAAGAAGAAGGTTACAGTAGGCAGATCTTAGAAAATCACAGTGGGGGGCAGGGGGAAGGGGACACATACATGAAAAATAACCCCACCCTGCTCAAACCTGAAATTACCTCAGTTAGAAAGGAAGAAAACACAGGTTTGTAAGAGGTACACAAATACCTGAGAATTATTAACAGGTTCATCTTAATGCCTTTCAAAATTACTTCCAAGAACATCTTCTTTGCTGTGTGGTACTTGGCCTACAGTCAAGATTTGTAGTTTGGAATTCAGTTGTAACTAGGGTCAATGCTCAACTTCTATAACAACTTCAATGTGCATTTGAGAACTTTCTCCAAATACCCAAAATGAACTCATGTGCTTTGTTGCATAGCAAGATCCTGTGTGACACACAAAATGTTGTATGGATTAAATTTAATTCATTTCTCATATATAGTGATGTATATTACACATTAATTCTTTTACAGTGCAGTATTTGTTAGCACTTTTTCTTGACAGAAATTTTTCTGAAAAATATACCTCTTCTCCAAACTCCAAGGAAATGAAAAGACAAAACATAAGCTGCTATTCAGATGTGCAGAAATGGGCAATCTATTAAAATGCAAGAGAAGAAATCCAGTGATGGAAGGATTGCATACACAGTTATCTGGAATCCATACACCATTACAGAAGGTGTACAGATGGTTTATCCACAGTAACACCCACCAATACAACAGTTTACAAAAAGTTTCCCTCAAGCACTTTCAGTTGGCACAATTACACAGAATAGTAACATAAAATCAGCATCAATTTTTTTTTATTTTGCAAAAGGATAACTGAAAGTATTTAATTCTTATTTTGATCCATAGCTTGAGAGAAGCCAATGTAAAATTTTAATCAATGAAAGGAATGTACAAACAGAAGTAGAAAAATGTTCTCAATTCTTCACCAAACCTCCTGAATTTAGTGCTCAAGTTGGATTTCAAAATCAATTCAATTCTTACCCAACTTTCTAATGCTATAGGCATTACTACTTTGAAGGATGTATAAAAATGCATTCTAATCCCATACTAATATGCTTACAAAGATGGATTTTACTCATTTCAGGCACTCAAGACAAATTTCTTAAATAAAACTCGGGGGTGCAATAATCCCATTAACTTCAAAAAGCCAGTTACCAAACCTGAATTACTCCTTTAGGTTCCTTAGAGAGGAAGATTCAGCACATCTACTTCATACCTGAAGGTTTCCCTCTTTCCCTAGTGAGTACAGGATTCTGAATGCAGGAATCCTTAGTGTGTGCAAGGGTAACTAAATGTAACTGGGATTAGTTCTTTTGCAGGCAGCAGAGTACACACAGAATGGCAAAAGCGACCCAGCTGCTGCTCCACATTGCAGGTCAGAGTTAAAGAGAGGCATTGCTGCTCCCTATGGCCGAGGTCACTAACAGTGTGAAAATTACATTGCATAGGAAACACAATTTTCTCTTCTACAAACTACAGTGGCTGAAGCAAATGCATTTACTTTGTATTAATTATATTGCTGTCTCTTTCCTAACTTTAAAAAGTAGTAATCAGGCTGCTTACCTGTCAAAAGGGGCAGAATTGGCCCACATAACACCCTTTTGCCATATTCTTTGTTCATTCAATTCTATAAGTTATGAACTAGCAAATCCCACGCAAAATCTCTCTCTTGAAAAAGCTCATTCACGAGACAGGACTTCTGCTAAATGTTTCACCATGTTCTTAACACAGTAGTGCCTCCCATTCAGATATCAGGCCAAGACATTATGTACAAACTTTGAATTGTTTAGGTACCCTTTTAATAAGGGTATTATTAAGATATACTGCCACTTTATTACAGGTATTATTTTGAAAGAGTAACTAAGTGGACATCAATACCAGGTAGAACAGATCAAACAAGGAGCAGCACGGTCGCAATCCCAGCTTGAAATAGTGGTGTAAAATAAACAAATATGGTAAGGTCATGCATTTTTACCTTGTTCACAAGATGTGTGCAGCCAAATGTCAACAATGCCTGTGCTCAAAAGACAGCAAACATGCATGTTACCTTTTCTATGCCAAAACAGAATCACTAATAGCTCAAACAAAATATAACCCATTCCTTAACGATGAGATATTCTCAATAACATTAAATTAAACTTCTTAATAGCACTAAATGTATGCCTGTAGACACTAGCATGTGCACCACTAATGTCTTTGCTTTGTTATAACACACGTGCACACAATGGTATTGGTTTATAGTCAAATGTTCACAGCTACACTCCTGGCTAGAATGGATATGTAACAGTCAACAGTACTGCACCTTCACCTTTTTGCACCACTGGATACTCAAAACCTAATTGCAGAGACTGAACTCACAGCAGTTATACACTTCATGGAGACAAAGATTTATTAACTCCTGCAGCAACTATTTCCTGGATAGATTGCATGAATTTTCACTTGTTTTCCAGATTTCAGATCATTTTGCTCCTGGTAATACAAAGAGAGGTAAAACACTCAAATTTGTATAAGAATGGAAACTTGAAATAAGCACTGATTCTGGTTTTCTAAAAAGTATGCTGGTATAGTACCACTTTTAACAGCTCACAATTTCTATCCTGTGATTCTTTTAAGTCCTTGAATACTTACAACAGACAGCAGACCTTAAAGAAATATATTTTTTGGTTTTGCAGAGTTTCCTTGGTAAAGAAAAATGTACAAACGTGCAGATGGAGAATTACGCTAAGAGACATACACTATTTCTCTACTTCACAGCAACCCAGAATGGAGGGACCTTATTTGAGTACATACTACTCAGATAACAGGCTCTCACAACTATTTAACAAGCTCAAAAACTTGGTTTCCAGCACTGAACTCCTACTGACAGTGATTTACTATAACTCCCATTTATAAGTGAGCTATGGGTTCAGGCAGATATACCATATTCAATGATGTTTCAGAGAATATCTAAGACTTTGAAAAATACACTTTCCATTAAAAGACTCTTGTCTAGCCAGCCAGCAAGCCAAGTAAACACAATACTATATTCAGGAAGCACACAAGGTCCAAGTAGAAACTAAAATTTAATCTTTTTCTGTCCTCATAGGGTTTGTGATTTTAAAAAAGCTTTTTAGAGTACTGGATAAGTGGTTTCTTCTCTGTAATTTAGGCAGAGTACTCAAGGTGTTTTTGAAATGCTTTGCTGAAAAGGGCAGTGTGCTGAAGAGTGTCTCAGTTTCCAGTCAGCCTTCCAGAGACAGCTGCACTACCACTACCATGTGAAGTGGCAATATCAGCCCATCATCAGTTCTGATTGCTGCCTTCCTGCAGACCAACTCAGTCTCCTATGTGTAGCACAGCACGAACTGTTCAACATATTCAGCAAGTCCTGCTTAGAAACAACAAGTCAGCACCTCACCAATGCTGGGGCTTGGAGACAAGCACTAACTACAGCAGCAAACTGTACTCCATTCCCCACATGTTTTCCAGCTCTTCTTGATTTAGTTAAACATTAAACTGCCAGGACAAGGATGAAAACAAGCCAACAAACCTTGCTGCAACCACACTACAACAAAAAGTCTTAAATTCACTATATTTATACATAACTTACTAAACTTGCGCAATATGGAAAAACCCAGGAATCTTGTCAAAAGTTCTTAGTTTCCAGTATCAATTATGAACATAACCAGTTTAAGCCAATACAGCTACAATTTTTACTACAAAAATTGTATTGTACATAGAGAACAAGTTCTTTGAAACAAAAAATTTAACTGCAAAGTTTTTGAGTCCACTTATTGTAACAGCAGCACAAGTATTCAAAAGTAAAACCTGATAGCAAAAATAGCTGAACAACAAACCCGCTACAGAAAGAACGATATAGCTTTAGACAAGCAAAGGACATATTCAAAGTGAAAGAAAGTAGGTTTTGGTCAGATATTAGGAAAAAATTCTTTACTGCGAGGATAGTGAGACATTGGAACAGGTTGCTCAGGGAAATAGTGGATGCCTCATACTTAGAAGTGTTCAAGGCCATGCAGAACAGAAATCTGAGCAAGCTGGTTTAATGAAAGATGTCCCAATCCATGGCAGGGGAGTTGGAACTAGATGATCTTTAAGGTCCCTAAGGTCTGTTTTCCAAAAAATCACCTTCCTACTTCATTTAGCAGTTTTGCAAAGTGTAATGTAAAAACATCAGAAATTAAGTGCTTGCAATATACTAACAAAAATTAATACTCTTTTTATTTCTTTAATTTAAAAGACTTGTTCTCAATGTTCATAAGTTCTACGCATTCCCAAACTCCCTAGGCTTTATGCAGTACAGAAAAGCTATGGATGAAAATCTTCAGGTCATCCAAAGACCTTGCCTGCTTCCTCCACAGAAAAGAATCCACACAAAATGGGCAACTGATGTCCTTCTCACACACACACACTCAAAAGGAAGGAAGCAGAGAACACACAGGTTAAGCTTTCAGTGCAGCAGGCAGCAGACAGAGGGAGGCGAGTGCAGAGGGAGTGCTCTGCCTCCCAGCTCCATGAGATGCTGTGTGCATGTTAATGACTGCCATAAAAATGTGCTACCAGCAAGCAAGCCGAGCATAACTGCCTCCTCCCAGCTACAAAGAGGTGGCATTAGCTCAATGTCAGCTCACTCTGTGCCCTCACAGGTGCTTCTGTGAAAAGGCACATGAACTGAATAACTGAGACCCAGAAAGGGAAGAATGCATTTGGGAAGGAAGGGACCCACACCCACTGGTTGCAGGACCAGGTCAAACTGCCTGCTGGCTTGGTTTTTTGTTTCCTTTTCCTTTTGATTATGATAAACTATTTTGGCTTTCCACTTCACAATTGCCATCAATGAAGAAAAACCCCACGCTGAACTCAACTACACATTTTACCACATCATTTCATCACTGAAGGTAGTAAAAGTGAAAAGGAGAACCGATATTTTCCAGCTCAGCATACAAGCTATTTGTTTCTGTAGGGCAAAGCCTCCAACCAAATCACTATTTGTAATTCATTTATCTGTTTAACATTGCCAAGTTCAATGCAAAGATGACATTTTGAAAGGTTAGGGGGGAAAGGGGACCACAGAGAAATGGAAATGGATAATACCATGAATGTTTTCTGCAGCGGTTTTCTTTGACGCAGCAGTTGGTCCTGCACTGGCATGTAAGCACTATAATATTAGACACCTGGAATGTGAGGAATGTCTGATAACCATAGCCTAGCACATGGATAATTCCACAGCCATAAACCAATGATATGACCTTTGCCATTCCCCTGGAAAGCTCAAATGCAGTGACATTATGAAAAGGCTATTATGTGCAGTGTTGCTATAGGTTATTTATATATACATGACCGTACACTGTTGTTAGAGGGAAAATGTTATCATCAATTGACAGCACTGTTAAGAAACTTAGCTATTAGTTTTAATTTAATTACATAAATGCCACACTGTTTTCTGAGCAATTTTAAGTGTTCCCGATCCTCCAATCTCTGGGTGCAAACTTGACTTCGAAATGTTTTCCTCTACTGTCTTGTACCACTCTGCTCTTCATTTGACATATTTACTAGCAAATATTCTTCCTACAATAGGAAGATGTACTCTTAAGAATACTCAAGGTAAGAAAAGAAAAAAAAAAGACAAACAGACAAACCAAACAAACCACAACAAATCCAGTCAAGCATTGGTTCATGAAATTCAAAAAATGGCACAAACTGCAGGAATTTCCACATGCAAATAGGAGCAACCAATCCATACCCCAAAGCTTACTGTTTGATAGAAGTATGATACAACAAAACTACAGGTAGAAAATGTCTAAGGACTAGAATACTTTATTAGGAATTAATCAAAACAGATAGCCTTATGATAGAGGACTAAAACATTCTGTTAATTTTAATGATTTGTCATCTTGGCTGTCAGGCACAAAGTACCAAAAACAGTTTTCATGACATATTGTTAGAGTTAAATTTAGGACATTTTTGTATTTTGATAATTAAATATGAGAAATAGAAATGTATTTCAAAGAAAAAACATAGTCAAAACCCAGAAAATGATCATATTTAATATCAGCATTAAAAGATCTTCCCCATCTCTAACTTTTCCCCCTCCTCCTTTCTGTAATTTCATACACACATTAGTCCAAATCACCCCACTACTCACCTCATCAGCCACAGAAAATTATTGTGAAAAAGAAATCTGTTCTGTAAACTCCACTTCTCCTGTAAACAAACCCTTGCATTGTAAGTGACCTTTGGATTTATAGAGAGGATATCTAAAGACTCTCCTCACCTAACTCTGCTCCCACTGAAGTCAGCAGAAGCATTACCAATTTAGTAGGAGGAAACCTAAATCTAATATTTTCAAGAAGTATTATCCATCTGAACATCTCAGATAACCTCACTGACATTTGACTTCAGTGCTGTGAAGCCCTTCAGCCAAGTATACCAACCATTCCAGAAGTGGGAAAAGGGAACTTAAGTTAATATGTCCAATGTCTCTGCAGTTCGGTTACAGACCCACAAACTGCATCCAACAGGAGAGAGCACCCCACTCTGTTATTCTCAATACTGAGTTCTTCATATCTTGATTCCAGCTTCTCATCCAACCACTTGTAACAATTTTCAATGCATACTTCATTAAATATTCTGTGTTTTGCAGTACAATGCAGCTCCTGTTGCAAAAAGACTGAGCTAGATCAGAGCTCAAATGGCACACAATCACTTGGTGGATCTCTAGTCTCTGGTAAACTGTTTCCAGATGCTATAGGAGAAATCTTTAAAAATGTGTCAACGATTTTTTACATGGAAAATAAGCAAACAGAGCACTGATTTCATAAAACTGCAACAATGTAATACTAAAGAGAAAAAGGACAATATATTTGTATTTTAATATTAGTAAGAGATCATTAAAAAGTCTGCCAACCCTTGGTGCAAACAGTTCAAAAAGATCCCTCAATCTCAGCTGTTTTCACAGATAAGAGACTCTAGAAAAATCATTCTTGAGAGCAGAGTGATGAAGTTAGGGGCTAACATACATTAGTAAAACTGCACAAAACTGAACTAATGAGCAAGGACTGTAGCAAACCTTTGCTTCATACAAATCTAATGTTGAACTTAAAAGTGCAAGATAATGAAGTCAGAGTACTGTAAGATTACAGCAATGTAAAATTGTAATTATAACATGATTTCAGATACATGTTCTGGCCTACACTTAATCTCTCACACTAATAATTTTAATACAAAGAACTCTAGTTCATAATGCTTTTTTTAAACTGCCTTTCTTTGTATCAGTCTGAGATACTCAGAAAACAGTGTTACATTAAACAAAATCAATGCAGAGTTCCTTCAGCTTCTCTACTGCTTTTACATTTCTTTATTCACAGTATTAATTGACTTCAAGATTTAGATCAAATTTATTCTCAGTGGCAGCAGGGTTTGAGGAATGGGAAATATGTAACAATCCTCCAACAGGAAACACCTAAGTTTGCTGTGACTTCCTTCGCACACACCCACTCCCAGGAACTGCCTGAAAAAAACATCCCAAAATCTTTAATGGAGGGATTAATTAAAATTTTCTAGCAGTTCCTAGCAGAAGCACAGCACAAACACAGTTTACTGAAGTACGGCCTTCTATTGGAAGGAAAGGAAAAAAAAAATCAGCTTCTGCTTCTCACATCAAACGGACTAAACCCCTTTCAGGTCAGCTATCCTTTTTGGTTCCCTTTCCCTGAACACTTCCAAGCCTTTCCTCCACCTCTGGCCTATCATTGCTTGTCACACATCCCTCTTTACCAAGTGTGGCTGGCACAAAGTTATTTAGGGCAAGGGAAATACTTCCAAGGCGGTAATTTGCAAAAATTGCTGAGGAATTATCTGAGACACTGTAAAAGGGAACCTGGAGTTTCCAGATGAGTTAATACTCTACTTTCTGACTCGAATAGAGCTGCCTACCTTTCCCAAACATGAAAATGCACTCCCTTCAGCTTTATTAGCAGTTTGCATTACTGATTTAAAAAGATTATTCTAAACCAGGTTAAATTATTACTTCCAGGAATACAGTACATATTAAAACCTCATCCCTATTTGTGGTTGCTAATAGCAGAGAGTAAATTACCATTTCTCCAAATAAGCATACAAACATCAAAACAATATTCAAAAAATATCTATGAGTAGGTAACAGCCATGTTTTATGAGTCCTCCCTTCCAAGGTGAAAGCATATGTGAGAAGGGGAAAGAAGATGAGAATAACACAACGAGGCTATTCAGCACATTTTCAAATTCAATTTCTTAAGCTAACACTTAAAATTAAAAAAGGAGTAGTTTTTTTGCAAAAATCTGTGAAGAATCTGTGTGTACTAGAATAAGAGATATCAGTTATTTTTGCCAACAGCACTGAGGAAGTCATTCAACTTCTCATGGGTGGCTCTGAATCAGCTGAACATTTAGCAGAAGTCAAATACCGAACAGCTCACATACAAGTTAGGAGGAAACAAATATAAAACAAATAAGAAAAAACAACCACACAATTTATATAAAACTGTTGTGTGATTACCTTCAAATACTGCATTCAGCTTGGGTAGCCCCTGCACTTCTGCACCATGACAACATGTTGAAAGGAAAACTACAGATCAACACACAGAGGAAAGTGGGCAGTGGCAATCAGGGTATAGAATGTAACATAACTGAACAGGTTAATATCATTCATCTTGGTAGTTGCTTACAGAGTGCAAATACCAAACACATGAAAGGCACAGGCAGCATTTACTCTGTTTCTCATGCTACAAGAAACACATGCAGGAAGCACAGAAGAGTAGGCTCAAAACAAAGTTCTGCACAATGCATAATCATAGCTGGACCTCACTGCCACTCCATTTTGTTGAGTTCAAAATCAAAACTGCTTTCAAAAACAGATTTGACAAAAATTACAAAGAACAGATGAACAGTGACAGCAAATATGATATTCCGGATACAACCATTTTCCTACTGGAGTTTTGTCTTCTGCTTCAAGACACATACTTAAAAATGAAACTTATTAGAAAGTATTCTTAAAACTGTCTTACTACAGAGAATATTGTGAGTATCATAACTCATAACCAAAAATATCCTTGAAATCTCTTCAGTGTATTCTTATTTAATAACGATTTAGTTATTGAACCCATGTATAATGAATCACTAGAGTTTTGCCTAACTTTTTTTTTTTTTTTGCTTGTGTTGAATTATAGTCACAAAGGATTTTTTTTTTTTAGAAGTATTTATTCAAGTTGACATTTCTTAGACTTACATGAATCCCATTTCTGGCAAATAATACATGGTCAAAATTGAATTTTACTAACAATGAAAAGCTAACTTAGTCAAGAGACTAACAAGTTTGAGTTACATCTTGAATAAGAAAGAAGTCATAGCTAGTCTCAACTTTTGACTAAAAACACAGTCCCAATTCTCTTCATCTGTCCTAGTTTTGCAACAGCAGCCTGCATATAATTATTGACTTTCTTCAGACTGGTGGTCAACAGATTGTATTCTACCTGCAAGCCAGTAAAAAGTGGACTATTGGAGGGACCTGTCCTGTTTAACACCTGTATTAATGATTTGGAAAAGGTATCAGACTTGCCTATGACGCCATGCTGGGTGGGAACAATCAACATAGTCAAGACATGAACATCATTCAGATGGAGTTGGGCTACAGCAATGGCCCAACAGGAACCTTCAGAGACTCAGAATCAACAAATGCAAAGTCCTGCATCCAGGAAGCAAATGCCCCTTAGGGCAGTAGAGGCTGGGACTGTCTGGGGAGCAACTCTGGGCCCTGGTGAGCAGTGAGCTGTCAGTGAACCAGTGCCCTGGATGCAGAGAAGGCCAAGAGCCTACCCTATCAGCAAGAGTGTGGCCTACAGATCAAGGAAAGTTATTATCTCCTCTATTCTGCACTCACTAGACTGCATCTCAATTACTGCAACCTAACTGGTGCAAACTCAAGGGAAAGCCACCAGGATGCCTGGGAGATGAAGCACCCAAGCACTAAACTGAAGGGAAGAGACAGAGACTGAGGGGTGCTCAGCCTGG
This sequence comes from Agelaius phoeniceus, assembly GCF_051311805.1. NCBI lineage: Eukaryota > Metazoa > Chordata > Aves > Passeriformes > Icteridae > Agelaius > Agelaius phoeniceus. The sequence continues at coordinate 41,862,960 of NC_135268.1, read as the reverse complement.
AGAAGAGGCAGCTTCAGGGGGATGCAGCAGCAGACTGCCCCTACCTATGAGGAATTTTCTGAGATGACTGTCAGGCTCTTTGCAAGGGTTAACGTGGCAGAAGGACGAGAGAAAACAGACATGAGTTGAAACAAGTTTAAGATGAATATAATGAAAAAAAATTCACCATGAGGATAGGCATGGTAGGAAAACTAAATGGAGTAGTTGTATGAGAGCAACTCTGATCTCACAGCTGACCATGTGTTTTGCATATATTTTTTAAATCTTTGCTATTGCCATGCTTCCAAACCATATGCACACATATAAACAGCTGTGTACTCACTCCTGCCTTGCTTTTGTTTCTCGGAGCTTAAAGCTAGAGAAAAATGATTTTTGCACCATCCTAATGCTGCAGTTCCGTAACAATTTAAGTTGACCGAAGCTGGCAGTCAGAGTTCTGTGTTTCCTCCATGCTACATGTTCACACCTCTTCTCTGGCATTCTTATGACTCCATAGTACATCAGTTCAAAGAAAAAAAGCTAAGAGGAAAAACTGAATTTTAATTTTTTTTTAAATTTTTTAAATTTATTTTTTTTTAAATCAGTTTAGCTGCCTAACCAGTTCACTACCAGTAAAAATGCCAATACAAGAAAAAGAGTGGAACCATTTGCAGTCCGAATTCAGACTGGTGTGAATTGGTCATGAATCGACAGAGTTCCTAAAAGACACTGAAATCCTGGTTCTTGATGGGATCAAAGGCAGTGCTGCAACATACATGATTTCATCTCCTCCTCCTTATGATTTACCTATTAGAACAAGACAGACAGGACCAAGCAAGCAAAATTGAGAAATGTTTACCTGCTTTGTAAAGTTTTAATGTGGGGAAAGTTAGGAGGGTAATTTTGGTAGGTTGAGGGGTTTTTTGACTAACAATGAATCTTAACTGGTTGCTGTTGGATTATGAAATGCAAATGCTTGAGCAGTTAGGAAAATTTCTCTTTATTCTAATACCTTGATCTACTGGCTACTTGAATTTCAAATTGGAATAATGTAAATCAGTTAATTGCCCAGTCCTGTGAAAGATCCAAAACTTCACAGAACAAACCAAGGAAATATCTACATTCAAGTCAAAGGCAGCCTTGCCTTGGACAAGGCTAGAAGCAAACTTTGTACGTGATTAATACTTTCGTCATGCTTGCCAAAAGAAAACCAAAAAAATATTTCATCCATCTCTGAGAGCCTTTACCTTAGGCATTTTGACCTTTTTTTAAAGTTAATGAGGCGCTCATAAGGAGAGAGTTAAAAAATAATTGCCAGTGACACAAAAAACTACAATGCTGTCTCAAATATTGAGCAGAGGCACTTTCATAGAAAAACAACACCTAAGCATAAACAATTGATTTAACGGTAATCTCCCACACTGTATGCATCTTTTGTACTGTAAGAGGCAAGCTGCCATATAAGCAATGCTTCAATAAATTCAGCTGAACTAGGAAGCTGCAATTTTACAGACTTCTAGAATTTCTTAGACACAGTATTTTTAAATGAATACTTTATAAAAATCACTTTCAGTATTCTGTTAGATGTAAAGTTTTTATATAGTTTGAGTAATGAAAAAACCTCAGAATTAGCTCATACAGTGGAAATATGGTCACTCCTTGCCAAGATAACCATTACATCTCCATTTTCCATTTATTATTCTTTTAAACTGAATAGAGAAGATTGCTCTTAAGAGATAGTCCAGATACAAATCTCTACTATCCAATTACTTATGTACTCTCTTTCAATTTCTCAATGGAAGGCTCTTACTATCTCTCATAAATCAACCTACTTCAGTTGCTTTTGTGAAAAATCTTTAACATAAATATTAATGCTTTGAGCTACTATTTTTCCTGCAATTCTACATAATATCCTTAGGTTCCTTTAGGAAATTACTTCATGTATCATTCAAGCTTTTAAAATAAAATGTATCTTCTTGGAGGCTAGGCTTCTGACTCTCATCCTATAAACATCAGTCATCTAAAACAATTTCCAGAAGTACTGGAAAGTTTAAAAGTTGGCACACTGTAATTAAATAGGAGTCAAACTTCTCATCTGTTGAAAAATACCATGGGGCGTCTGCATGCATTTTAATGCTTTTCAAAATGGCATGTACAGAAAACAAATACAAGGAAAATTAACCTTCAGTCAGAATGTGTATGAGCATGGAGTTTGACTAACAAGAGGACAGATTTCCAAGCTCGTGACAGTCCATGCAATTCTTTTTTAGTTTATCTGCAGGCACTCAGCATGGCTAAAGTTCTAATTTAGAAAGTATGTGGTATGGGAAGGTTAGGGAAGAAAGAAAGGACCATGATTATTCACAGTCCAGCAAAAATCTGTTTTCTGAGTTTTAGACTCCAGGAATTCCCCAGTAAATTTAAGAGAAGTTGGAATTTCCTGATCTGGCAGATATTACCTAGGGTAGGGAAGTATAATTCTCAAAAGAGCTTTCAAAGGTGGACTTGGAGTTTTGCTGGATAGAATAATGATGGATTTAAATCAGCCATAAAAAGAGAGATCTGATCTTCTGTCAAGTTCTTGAAAAGGTAGAAGTTAATCATCAGCACTATATGCTTGCTTAAAGAAAATCCATACTTTTAAATTTGGCTCAAAATATTTTTAACCAAAAAATAAATAATAAAATATTTTTACGAGTTGATCAAACCATGCTTTGAGTTGTCAGTATAACAAGCACCTCTTTCTGTGCCATACTATGAAGAACCAAATTTTTGTAGGTAAAAACAATAAGGAAGCAATGCAGGGTTTGTAATAAAATAAAGCATTTGCATTCCTTCTTAAATGCAATCTGCATAGCTCTTTACTGACGCTTTCAGTACATGGTAATTCATTCTCTCCCAGCCCAACTTCTATGTTTCATCAGTTTTTTACCCTGAAAAAATAGTGGGAAAACCCTGCTCTTTACTAGAAATCCAAGTGAAAGTCCAAGTCCTGTCTTTTTTGCTGACTTCACTGCTTCATGCCACAGACACAAAAAGGATTTCATTTTGCCCATCACATTTTCTCTCCTTCACCGTACTGCTTTCTCTATATTAAAGTCATTGTACTTCTATCACTTGCATTTGCAATAAACAGATTGTAACAAGGTCTCTGGTTTGGTTTACATAAACTTACATAAATAGCAACAAGAACTAGAGACCTCTACCAAATGGTACCAGAGCAGTCTCCAGGTACCAGGAGAGAAACAAAACTGATTATTTTTTAACATTACAGTATTTCAGTAATTATCAGCATTTTTGCATCTACACTACAAGACATTCTGTCCCAGAGTCATTGCTGTTTTCAATAATCCATTCATACCAGCAGACATCTTCCATTTGGAATCCTAATAAATACAAAAAAAGCCCACCCAAACCCAAACCACCATGTGTAACTTCTGATAATGAAACCATTATTCTTGGACAAGAATCTGCAGAAGGAATGTATGGCCTTGTGTAAGAGAGACAAATAGAATTTGCAAAGTAACTAGCCTTATCTCCTTGTTTTTCCATGCCTGGATTATTCTTCCTGTTGACCCTCTGAAGCCAGCTGCTGGGAGATACACAAGGAAGCAGCAGTGCTTGGTGACCCTCACTGGCAGCCAAAGAATTAGTCTGGTTGATGGAGCACGGCAATCCACTGTGCCAGCTGAAAAAAGCTGGCTCTGGCATTTTTTGATTCTTTCACTGGGCTTTGGGAAGACAAAATCTCTTCCTTTCACAGACCTGACTAGGAAGCTTAATTGATGTCCAAAGGGCCTTTACTGTATTGACATTTCCTATGCTTAAGGTATAAGCAAACTCCTTTATAAATGGCCCAAATACTTATGAATAGCTGAGTGTGCTGCAGAATGGGTAACTGCAGGGACAGGAGGGACACAGGCAAGAAGATGCATGTGGTGTGCTGCTCCTATGGTACACACTCTAGGCAGAAAGGCTGCTGAGTCCATCTCTCAGAAGAGCAAAGTGGCACAGTATTTTTTGTAGAGCATAATTTGCAGTCACTAGGGGCAGAATGAGGTAGAGAGGGGTCAGGGAAATCCCTCAGCTGAGGTTAGGGGAGATGTTTGCAGCCTGCAAACTCCCCACTAAGACAATACAAAGACCTAAACACCCCAGCCCTGACCTTTATGTCTTTGTTTCCTTCTGTTTTGCTGTTGTGGTCCAAAAAGTAGAACTAACAAGAACCATACAGCACAAACCATGCTCCTTCTGGCAGCCACTACCAATCTTAGTAGTGTTGTTAAGCTGCCAACAAGCTAAAATGTATTGTGGATTTCAGAGCATTGAAAAACGTTGCATTCTCCAGCTGCCATCACCCTAACCTACCTTTTATTTATTCCATACTACTCACACACACCGAGTGATACATTCAAACAGGCTAAGACCCACTCTCTTCATCACACTCCTATCTGCTGCTTATTCACTCCAGCTATTTTCTGAATGAAAGAGAAAAAATCAAATATTAGGAACAGAGGGCACTCAGGACATGGCAGCTGAAGCTGGGAACTGCAGCTGATAAAAATCTGAGAGGCATTTACATAGATCACAGACAGTGCTCATTGGCTAAATGCTTCTAGTGAGAGGCACACCTCTCAATGCTATCTAGGGGACAATGATTACATTCCTCAGGAATTTCAACAGTATTGTTTCTCTTTATTTATTTGTCTGCTTTCCCCCCCTCAAGTTTTTCAAATGGATCCATTTTCAAAACTGGAAACTGGATTTTCCTGTTGCCTTAGGTTATGGCAGCTCAGGAAACAGAACTGGGATTCTGAGGTACCTCTTCCATCTTATTCACTCAGGGAAGGTGGCTTTTCAATAGCACTAAGCCATTCAGAGTCAAGAAAGGGACTGGAATCTGACTTTTTCACAGTCCTGACCACTACACTGGCTAACAAGCAATAAAATATTACCAGTTTTTCCACTCCCAAAAGAGCCTCTGACACAAATTTTTCATCAAAAATGAAGAAATGGAACTTTTTATACAGACTTACCAACACTGTAGCTTTTTTTTGGGGGGGGAGGGAAGAATGTCTATTTAAATATTTTAACCAACTTCAACTGTCAGTTTGTCTTCAGACATTCATTTTTTCCTTTTTCTCCTGCCTGGTTTATTAGTGATAGTTCAATGAAATATCCATATAGCACACTACTGCTTTATTGATACTCTCAATAAACTAATACAGCAGTTTTGCTTTTGTACACCACTGTTATGGATATCACTTGGAGCTATCCCTATAACAACTGTATCTCCTACAAATTGAACAGTTTCCAGTCCATCAGCAGCTATTAGTATAATTATTTATTACATAATTTATTACTTGCATTAAAAGAATGATGCGAAATAAGAAGCAGCTATCATTTGCTAAAGAAGATTTTCTGTACATCTTATCTTGAAATGATATTTTTTAAAACAAAAAACAAATTAAAGACAGAATTACTATTCTTCCTAAAATTGCAAGAATTTGAGAAACAAAGCTGACTATGTAGTACAAAAAAGATTAGAAAATGCTAGGATCATCAAGAACCCCATGTAATTTAAAGGCAACTTCAAGATAGCCCTCAATCAAACCAAATATGTAGCCAGCAGACCAATTCTTTCAAGTATTCATCCACAGGTAGTAATTTAAAAAACAATCACAGTGGTGAATAAAAGCTGTTATGATCTATGAAGTACAGCAAGGTGCCATTCAGGAGAGTTGTTTTCAATCATCCATCTCTCAAAGTGCCTTCTGGAACAAACTTTAAAAGGCTGTCTCTTCCAAAGTCACATTTGAAGGAACAAGGGAAAAAATTATAACAAGATGTTTCTAGTACATTTAGTAGTAACTTTAACATTGCACTGCAAATGATGTAGCCCACACAGAAGTATCTTTAATAAGCCAGTCATTAGATGTAATATATAATTTCCTCACCACATTCCAAAATTCAAATTATTACAGGTACACGGTAACTCCAGGGTGTTAGAGATCTACATTGATATCAAACAGAGCAGAATTGGTTTTAAAAGTGACAAAGAAATTTAGTTTCTATATTTTTGCTTGTAGAATTGATAGCTACAGCAAACTGAAGTTTTAAATCTTCTTAGACACTACTGAAGTGAACAGTGGTTGAGTTACCTCCATGACACTGCTAAACAGCACTTAAAAGTTCCAACCACCCTCCTAATTCCCATTCCAATCCAGCACATTTTAGTCTCCATGTCCCACAGCTACTTGATCATGTAAATTTGTCCTTTAAAGGCACAGGTGTTTGGGATTAAGGATTTCATGTTGGGTAGGGTAAGAAGTACTTTGCTTGCATTTAAACAGATTATATCAACACTTCACCTAGCTAAAACTAGTATCTTTTTCCAAAATAGTGAATAGATGTCTAGTTAATCAGATGATCTAACACTAATAAAGCCGCATTTACCCATGTATGCCTGGTAAAAAATGAAGGGAAGGCACATCTGGAGGTTGCCTGGTCCAACATACTCTCTAATGCAGGACAATTCTGAAACCAGACCAGGGTGCTCTGAGTCATGCCCACAAGCATTCAGGGCAACCAACTCTAGTGTTTACCCACAAATCCCAGGCTACACTGCCAGTTTTTTTTCTGATGCAGTAAATAATCACAATTCCATTTGCAAAACTTTTTAAAGCTCTTCTGGGATGCAGATTAGATTATATATTGGCCCATCAGTTTCAATACAATGAACAGTATTAATTCTATTTCCATGTTAAAACTGTGGTTTCTATTGCAAAAAATTTCATCGGTTACCTGCTGTTTCTTAAGCATTTGTATGGAAGACCAAAGTCAGTACTTATGTGGCACACATTCTATACCTAATTTATCCTTTGTCTCCACAATGTGCAGGGACTGTGTTCAGGTGATCAAACTTTTCAAAATAATAATAACCTTTATAAAAAAAGGTAAATTGGCTTTTCACTGCTGCAGAAGTACTATAAGCTTTTGTTGTGCTATGATCTTTAATGGGATCTTTTTCATCTTTTCTTGCTGCTTTTAAACCCTTCTACTCTGATGCACAACAAATTTCCTCAAACGGATCTGCAGTACGACTGAAGATGGGCATCAAACAGAAGCAATACATAGAAAGGGAAATACCTTCAGCCTTTAGTAGCACAAAATTTTATTCACAAACTCAAAACTTCAGATCCTGCTAGCCTCGGTTCACTCTTTCATTAATTCATCAGACCACCCAAACTGACAACTGTTACTTAAATCATGCCCCATGAACCATTTTATTGTCTGAAAGAAATGTATAAATATTTTCACACGAAAATCAAATATAATCAAAATCAAGCAAACAGGTAGAACTGCAATATGGTAATGCTCTAATGTGTTTCTCTGAAATGGAACAGTAAACATGGATTTTGTAAAATTTAGTGCTTGCTTCTTTTTATTTAAAAAAATAACTAAAAATAAAGACTATTATTCATCATATAGACTGTCTGCCCACTCTCCTGCCTTCCAGCTTAATTTCTGATTTTTATTACTGGGTATATTTTTAGGATAGTTCTACAGCAGATCCAAAGGTCTTAACATTAGCAGAAAAATTTGTCCCTAAATTGCCTCACTTGGACCTTGATGAGTTAGTACACAGCAGCAAGAAGCTTATTTATGCTCCTTGATTAGCTTAGAATTCTATGACTTCAGTGTAAACATTCTTGAAAAGACAAAACATCACACAGTATAGGAATGGGCACTTTGAAAGATTTTACCATCCCAATATTCCTTTTTCCCTTCATCATCAAGTGCTGTCAGGCTGATCCACAGCCAAAGGAGATAGTCCAAGGACAAATAAAGAGGTAATGCTCTTTGGGTACACTGCAACTGAGAAAAGTGTCATTTCAGAGTGCTTCCAACCTCCTGGGCTGCTGGACACTATAATGAAGTGAAACTTGCTGAAGAACTGCTCCCAGCGCTCAATGCTGCCTTCTGGATCAGCTGGTCCAAAAGAGACCTATGACCTTCTATGGTCAGGACTACAGTTCAGGTGACCATGGGACTAGATATCCAGGGTATGTGCTCATACTTCTGTTAGATGCAACCATTCTTAACTTGGGACCCTTTAAATTTCTCGCACATCAAAATTTTTTACAAGTATCCCATCATATCATGTGTAAGTTAAGTATTAAGTTATTACATAATCAAAATTCTCATCAGGACATCACCACCATCAAAGCCACATGACACCTTTCATGGTATCTGAATGTTACTGTGTTCATCATCAAGGCAGCATCAGCTTTAAACATTTCTGCAAGTCTTAAACAGTATCTTAAACAGATACTTACCACACCTAAGTAAAAAGAGGGCACTTAGACAAAATTCTAATACTGGCCATTTTAAAAAATTCAAATACAGTATTGCAAAATAGCTATTTATGAGAGTTTATCTTCAAGAGATCTGTTAGAAACTTATTACCTTAATAAGCAGTGACATACTACCTCAATAAGTTCTGCCACAAGAAGGGTTCTTTAAATACTGTCATCCCTTGACATCAGACACCTGCAGTGAAAGTGTTTCAAGAATTTCAGGCAGCTGGATGAAGCTGCTTAACTAACTAGGACACCAGCCAAATTCAGAATAAAATAAAAAATAACTATATTGATTAAATGATTAATCGTAAGTGTTGATTATGGGAACATTACTTCAGGGCATTTCTTGAGTTTGTTTTGTTGTTGTTGCTGTTTCTTTTTGAAAATACTCTTCATACATTTTTTAAAATACAAGGCACCACAACTTTGGCCAGAGAGAAGATACATTACAATTTTTCATCAAAACCTGGCTGAAGAAGGGAAAAAAGAAAAAAAACCCCAAACAACAACAACAAAAAACCCCACAACAAACAAACAAACAAACAAACAACCCAACAAAAACTACAAACAATCAAAAAATCCCACCAAACCCATGAAATATCAAATCTAGGAGGTTCTAAGGATTTTGCATTAAAAATCCCTAACTGTTCTACATTTGTCCTCCAAGCTCATTTTCTTGCCAAAATCTTGCCTGGAAAAATAAAGTTTTGATGTCTTTCATGTATGAGCCAACAGGCCAGCCAGGTCCTGAATGCAAATCAGCAACCTGCTACAGCACAGAAGCCCGTGGCTCATTTTACATCATTCTAAGTCATGCTAGCAAGTGAGCCAGAGCAACCACATAAGCAAACAAGAACAAAAGCAAGAACAAAAAACCAAAATCCATACCACCATAGTAATTTCTTTTACTATCAGCAATTTATTCATCTTCTAGACCATAGCATCATTAATTTAGCTAACAGCTGCTTAAGCAACAGCCCCTTAGCAAACTTCAAACTTCAGTTCACTAACTTTCTCTCCAAGAGTAGATATAAAATGAGAGCCTAAGGATTATCAATAACAGAGACAAAATTAAAAAAAAAAACCAAAAACCAGAAAAGAATATGCAGAGTTCAGAAACTTGAACAGAATATCTGTTTGCTGTGTACTAAATAATCCTGCATAGTCAGCCTTACTTGCTGCAGTAGTAAACCACTGACCAGGCTAGCTTGACTAAAAGGCTTATGGTATTTGTATACTTTCCTGCATCCCATAATATCTCTAGTCATTTAAACACTATTTCAGGAATGTCCTGTAGAGGCTTCAGATGATTATTCACATCCATGGCATTCTACTACTCATTAGAATGGCTGTAAATGTGTTAGCAGTTCATTTCAAACATTGCAACATGACAGAAAGAGGTCATGTCAATCCCCGTCAGATTGCTGCCTTGAATTGCATTCTCTTACCTATGCTCTCCTCAATGCTTAAGCCAAATCTATTTTAAATATTTGATACTTCCATTCCAAATGAGCTTTCCTCACACTGTAGCCCAATAAAGCACCACCTCAGCCTACCTCTTCTGCATAAAACATAGCTGTAAACTGCAAAATAATGTGGGAAACATGAAAAATTTTGAAAAAACTCCTACTAGCCAGCATAATTAAGACATGAAAATATAGAAAAGAAGATATTGATTTCTGGGGTTTCTCCACATGTCTACATTTCAAATCAATCAAGTAATTAATCCATAAATTAAATGGAACACTCTAACTTACTTCAGAAGGGTGAAACTGGTGAAATTCAAGTCAGAGATCACATCATCTGAGAACTATCCTGTTTTCTTAATCTTACTCCAACCCTATGGACATTCCAATGCCAGTTTTGTCAGTTTGTCAATGTTCATTCTCGAATGCAATACTAAATAGTTTTGTGCCTTAAACTCATACCATAACTTATTTTGCAAATCTTTCTGAAAGAAGCCCATAGCATTCCAAACTAGAACTCATTTCCACTGTACAATTCCATCCAAACTAAAAAGGGGGGCTACATGCAAGTCTTTGCACTTCACACTTAAAGTCTCAAGCAACAAAAGACCCAAAATACCATTTGAGTCAGATCCTGCACACAATAAAATTTTCCATTACTGGGAATGTTACTAAAATAAATCTCAGAAAAAATACAGTCACAAATAACATTTTCAAGGTCATAATTTAGAATTTATTACAAATTACTGTACAAGATGAGGACACATTAAGACAGCAGTAACAAAATGAAAAAGACCTGATTTTTCTTTCTGTAACATGTGACTACACTGAATATACATTGTATAGGTCTTGGGAATAGGGGGAACAGATTTAGATGGACAGTGGGTTTAGGTACACATGGGAGTACATTCCCAAGAGTACATAAAACCATTATCAAGTCTCATAGAGCCCTTAGGCAGATCCTGACTTCTGCCACAGTTTTAACAATAAATTAAGAACACAAGTAATGTGTTAATCTATTTCTACTGAGAAAATGCTTCCTATATGAAATTTGAGTTCCCAAACTTCTGAAGCCTCCTGAGTTTCTAGGAAAGAGTATTTTTGCCATCTCTCTTCAAAAAGATTTAAAAAATAAAAGTAGATTATTTCATGCTCTACAAAGAAACAATGTATTCAGAGATACCTCAAACTGGGTATTCACAGTGCAAACCAGGACAGACAAAATGACCCAAGTAACAACACACATATGACAACAGAAGTACACTTGAGTGGTGGATAATCTATGAAACAAAAATGTCACTTATCTCACAAGGAAACTTGGTATAACTAGCATCTCTTATGAACCCACCAAAGACTAAATCTAAGTCAAAGAAGCTTCATAAGCTGTAGTGACCACAGTCTATTTCACAAAAGCAAAGTTCATAATAATATCACTAGATGTCCTACTTTTCCCATTGCCTTCCCAAAACTAAGAACAACATCCAAATATTCCCTGTGTAGTTCACCTCCCAGCTGTTTCAGCCTTCCTGCACTATAAATCTTTCTCCACTGACAACTGGCCTCTGGCTGCATGCTTTGTGGAACAGAAGCCAAAAGCAGCAACCCCTTGGTCAGGCTCTGCAAGAGTCAGGCAACAGGCAGAATGGTTCAGGGACATGAATCAAACCACGGGATGACACTGGAATCACTTGCTAAATAGCAGCATTTTTAAAATACAGTTATTTGGCTAATAACAGCATTTCAAAAATCGACCACATAAATCTGAATCACATCTCTGATGCAAAATGGCTTTTAACTGGTTTTCTAAGAGGAATTAAGATTTTTCACAGAGACATTTTGTTAAACATTGGTGAAGAGGCAAAAAGTTTAACTCTAAATAAACATTTTTTGCATAATCAAGAAAATGTGCATTAAGAATCAAAGTACTAGGTTTTGAATAAGAGTACTGATTGTAGATCAGATCATCATGGCCTCTCACGAGACAGACATTTCTGGGCTACACTGCAGTTTAACCATTGACAGTACTAGACAAAGGAAAAAAAAACCCATCCCATTGTTTCTCTATCAAGAATAAATAAATGTCTTTCCCTGACAATTTTCTGCACTCCATCACAGACAGCAAGTAAAGTTAAGATGCCCACATTTTTAGCCAAAGTGGGTCATATCTCCTCTTTTGGAAGCACGACGGGAACGATACAGCAAATACCCTGCCCAGAAGTGTCCTAGTGAGTGACAGGCAGAAGAGACCAGAATTGTTCCTCCACAGTGTGATCCCAACAAAACACTGCCATGCAGCTCTACGACAGGGGACACCTGTGCTTTGGTCAAAGCCATCCTGACAAGATGCTGCTGAGACATACGCCTGCCACTTAGCTAAAAGGCGGGCGACATCCATCATGCATTGGGCATATTCTCTGCCATATGGCATGATGTGCTTGTACACAATTTGCAGACTATCAAAAGTTCATCTGCCATATGATTAAAACCAGCCCCATTCCCAGGCAGACATTCCTAGCTCTATGAGGGAGGTAAGCTCGAAGGGCCAGGCATTGAATCAGAATAAGACTTCTTTACCAGACAGATCTGTAAGCCTTAAAATAAGCTTATCTGGACAAAACTACAGCACTTAAAAGTATTTTAAGCACTTAAAAGTATTTTAAAATGAAACAATAGGTTTGTAAAGTACTATTCCTTCATTAACAAGGAGAAAGCTGCATATATAAAAACTGTGTTCTCACAAAGTTTAGTTAAAATACAGATTCTCCTAGATCTTTCCCCCTGTACCAAAAGTCAAAAAATACTGGTATTTCTAGATATTGAAAGCATTATTACCAAATCAATCAGCATATTATGGAAGGCATTCCAGTAGGTTGTGCTTTTTTGCTTTTCAAATAAAGATTGAAGTTTTATTTCATCAATTGAGAAAAACAGCACAGACATCAAAGCCAGTCCAACTTGAAATACTGTACTGCACACAGCAAGAGTATACAGAAGTTCAAGTTTGCTGTCCCAAGATAATGTGTCTTTACATACCCACACAATTACTTTGAATACAATATGAATTCAGAGTTGATGAGATAAAGTTGCCTTTCTTCAAGTACAAACAGTATGCAAGTTCAAAGGACAGCATCTGATCTTGTTCTATAAGATGCAAATGATTGTTTCAGCCAACAGCATAAACTGACAGAGTGCCTCTAGCCCACAAGTCCTAACGAACAAAAAAAAAGAAATCCAAAAGCAAATTAGCTTTTAAAAAGTACAGTTAAACAAAGGGGGGAAGGAATCTCTCCCCCAAGAAGCTCTTTTGAAAACAAGAGTCAGAGATTGACTTCATCAGGTAGGAACTTCACCATTATTAACAGTTTTCAGTTTTGCACAGAAAAGGTCACTGGGAAGAGCAACAGTCTTCATCAATACTCAATATGTACTATTTAAAAGACCCAAAATCTACATCCACAATGCAAATCCCTTCAAATTACTGAAGAAACCCAAAAGGAAAACCATAACTAATGTGTAACTCCCCTAATGTGTAAACTAGTGTGTAACTCAGCCACTAGCTGCTCCTTCCAAATGAAGGACAAGTCAAGCTGTCCATACAGATGATGACCTCAAATGCATGAAGACAAATGGCTCCACTTTGCTTCACACAATAAGACATTAAAAATCTTGAATTACACCATCATTCTTGTGAGACACTTTGCACCAGAGCATAAAACACATCTTATGAATAATTAGGAACAAAATGTATCAAAGTCAAAGAATTTCTTATCTCTTTCATTAACAGTAGAAATTAGCTATTCATAAGCATACTGTCAACAGCAGTACATTCCCAAAAAACAACTTCTAATTCTGCAATGACACAATGACAAAATTTCTCTTCAACACAAGCTTCACAGCAACAAACTTTTAGAAGGTCAGTAAAAAATTTTGCAACATCATAAAGTTTTCTTGGTTACAGAAAACATATTCAGAATCAGGACGTCTGTGACAGTTTTACTACTGACTCACCCAGCAAAGGTGAACACAAAGACATACACAAGAAAACAATGGAGACACCCCACAACAGAAATGGACACCTACGACAATAGTTCCATGGCAACTAGGATTGATCTTCATCTTGATTTCTACAGCACCATTCTCCCCTTCTGCTCCCAGCTCTGGACTTGCCTCCTGGCTCACACTAGCATCAGTACCCAGTCAGTGACACAACACGCTGATTCTGCTGGAAAACAACCCTAAAACAATGGGGCTCATTTTGGCCAAATCATCTCCTGGGCTCAGTTTTGGTGGCAGAAGGAGGACATGTAAGCAGAACCATGCCAGTTTGGACTCAGTAGGCTGCATTATCTTCCTGGAAAACTTTTCTGCTCTCCTTCCAGGTAGCTTAAATCCATAAGAACTTAAACACACAGCATAACAGTTGTGGAATCTTAGAATCATTTCTATTCATGCCTTTCTGAAAGTGTATCACCACAGAAATACTACTGTATGTAAATTTTTATTTATCCATTTTCAATCTTTTCATTACTTCCAGGAGTATGAGTCCAGTTTCCAGTCACCTGTGTGATGAATAAATTGTTAAATCACAGATACCTATAATACTTTTTTAGGCTAAAAAGAAAGAGCTAGCAAAAAACCAAAATAAAACACTTTTCACAAAATTCAACTTATCTATTGATGTTACAAACATTAGTAAGTGGAAGTAGAGAAATCCTCTTATCTTATTAGAATAACCTTAGTATCACATTCAAAGCACAGAATTTTAGCCAAACAGTTGACAACTGGTTATTTAACTGGAAAAAAAAATATCAAGAACTCCTAACGCAATCTGTACAGATGTCTAAAGTTATAAATAATTTTTCGCATTTGATCTATATATTGACTCTCGCTATTTCCTTAACGTGTACAACTTCTCATTAAGTCTTATGTTGTGCATGACAACTACTGTAACATTATTTTGTAAGTCAAGGTAGGTTTTAATCGAAATAGTTCTAGTAGGCAAGTACTACAGACACAGGTCTGGATAAACCACAGCCTACAGCACTTGTCCCACTTCACATACCAGGTCACAGTTCTTGGCTGTGACCAGCAGTACATACTTTGCACACATAAGCAAACAGTCCACAGCATTTCCTGACTTGTTAATTTCACATGCCCCGAGATGAAAGACACAGTGCAGCTCTATCACTTCCAGAGAAATAAAGAATAAAAGCCTTATCTCAGAGTTACCATAGCCATTTTCACTAATGCTAAAATCAACAACACACAGCCCCATGCAAATGACAGACTGGTTAAAAAACTCACATACACAATCACTTTGTATTTTAACACTGTGTGATGCTATCACAGTTATGGTAGCATTGCAATATTAGAATTCTACTTTACACTGGATAAACAAATGAAGATGTCAGAACTTCAGACACAGCTAGTCTCTCATTGCATGTTCAGTACTTGCATCATGGGTTTTATTTTGAATAAATATAGATCAATTAAGTAAAAGCAGTCCTCAACCTGTCACTGAAATCAGAATGAGATACTAGAGAGTTTCAGAGGGAGCATGCACATTCCTGAGCAGACAAGGAGGCAAAAAATTAATTAGGTGGAATTGGGATAAAAACCAGCAAATTATTCTACAGGATAAAACAGTGAAGAAAAAGATATCTTGGGAAAAAAATTGTTGCCCTATCTCATACAGGATTATTTCAAGCTGTATATCTTGGAGTGCCATCAAAGGATTCTCTACTAATTTTTCAAAAGAGCAAGTTGAACATTGCTTATTAAGACTCAAATGTCATTAAGTATGTTGAAACAATCATTTAGCAGCTCCACACTATCAAAAACATGAAAGCCTCATTCCCTCCTCAGTTACTAGCAAACAAGGGAAAGGAAGATAGAAAGGGAATGAGAAATGATGTGAGAAACCAGTGATGGTTAAATTCGGTCTTAGCAAGCAGCAGCCTAAATAAAGGCCATTATCAGGTAGTTGCTGCAGTGGTAAATAATCAATGTTGAGGTCAGCACTTAAAACAGAATTAAGATCAATCCCTTTCAAGCTGTAATAACTAACACATTATTTTATTCATCTGTCACAGCACAACTCTCTTACATGCATGAAAGAATCAATCCAAATGTATTTTCAAGTCTCTGATGATGCCTCTCACCATGTTATTTCATTTCTTCTTGCCTCTTATTTGCTACCTTTAATGAGCACAGTGTCTTATATGACTCCTGTTTCTGCTGTGACTGAAAGTCTTTTACCATGCATCCCTGAGCTACAGCAATGTCCAGGAAAGAGACAGGATGAAAGTTCCCCTGCTTAAATAACTTCAGTATCTTCAGTCCTCACAGTCTCTGCTGTCCACAAGACAAGAGAAAGCAAGTTCCACTGAAAAGGTAAGGAAAAAGCTGCCCTTTTCTATGGAAAAAGGGCAAATTACATTTAATTGCTGAAACCTAGTAAATTTTCTAATTCAGGCAAATCTAGCAGAAGTTACAAAATCCCATGCTAAAATTTGTAGTGTTTTCACCTCCCCAAAAGATGAGAGAGCAGCAATGGAAACTGCTTTCACAATCTCTTAACTTGTAAAGTTCTCTGGTTTTCTGACATCCAATGCTTCTCAAGCACTTTCTTAGCTATACAGTTAGCAAGTACTCTCGAAACATTTTAGCAGAAATATACTATAAACTATTTCAAATGTACAAATGTATTTTTAAAAGGTTTTAGACCTCAATGGAAAGTGAAGTGAGAACAGAAAGGATAATTTTGTTTTCATAGCATCGCATTCCTTACCACTGACAGGAGTGGGACAGGAGTGCAGATAAGGATTTAAATGAAGATCACTTGCAGCTTCAGAATTTGTGATGCAGAACTCATTATAGGCAAGCAATAAAAAACCCCATCTGTTTTGAGTCAATGGTGATCAGCAGTGTGCATTGGACTATTTATCATGTAGAAGCC
The DNA here is from genome assembly GCF_051311805.1 of Agelaius phoeniceus. Taxonomy (NCBI): domain Eukaryota; kingdom Metazoa; phylum Chordata; class Aves; order Passeriformes; family Icteridae; genus Agelaius; species Agelaius phoeniceus. Next base: position 41,846,194 of record NC_135268.1, on the reverse strand, counting down.
AAGATATGAGAAGCCCTGAATTCATAGTAAGAAAACCAAGGGTTATCCAACTGCTGAAAAATTCAAATTACTGAGATTCCATTTCATTCCTCCTTGGTGCGTTATTCTGTTGGTTCCACAAAGGAATATAACAAACATGAGGCCTACTTAAAATGTGTTAAATGATGGAAAAATAGAAGAATTTCCCTTTTCAAATTCCTGTCCCACTCAAGCCCCTATTAATTAACAGAATAAAAAAAACCCAAAGCAATACTTTACAATTACTCAGTATTCCAAGAACTTGAAAGAGTTTCAAGGGAACTTCAAAAAACAGTATGCATTCCTCTAACCCTTTCTCCCCTTTTCATCTGCTTCATCCTCTTCAGTCCATAGCTATCTTCTAATATTTTCGTCAAGTAGTAGGAGGATAAAATTTATACTTGGTCTGTTTCTCTGCTTACAATAAGCCAGTTCCAGAAAAATTGTCATGACCAGCAAGTTCTCAGCTTCCTGTAGCTTGAGGGAGTAATGAACAGAGAAATCACATCTATATATTTGTGACTGAAAATGTTGCTACAAGTCTCACATTCTTGCCTTTATGTCTCTCTATCTGAATTACAGATCTTAAAGTTCAAGTGGCCCTCTCTTTTGGGACACTAGCCTTTAAAACAAATCAGCACAGTACAGTAAGTAGTTGGAGAGAAAAATCACTGCTGAACATTGCAAAACATTAAAAACCCCATCTGGGAGTGTTGTGGGAGCTCCCACAACACTCCCAAAAGACAAGCTAAGTCACTACTGCCCTTGAAAGTATGAGATTCTCTAACATCAGTGGGATTATTCAAATACATAAAGTGGGCAAAACTGAACACTGAGTCCCAAGCTTGAAGCTGATGTAAGTTTTTTTCCACAGTTGTACGCAAGGCTATAATTGTATTAACAGACCTGCACTACCTAAGCAGTAACAAATACATGTTGTACAAAAGAACACAGGAAAAAAAATATTAAAAAGCACAACAACCACAAACACAAATTTCCAAGAAGCTTTCAAATATGGCATTTTCAACTGTCCTCTTATTTCTAGATGTGAATATTTTAAACCAGTAACAAAGTTCCCAACTGTGCTCAAATACACCTGGCAATTTACAAACATATGGCTAATGTCTCACAGCACTAGTCTTCAGTATTTGTATCTAATCAAAGAGGATAAAAATTATTTTATTTATAATATTCCACAGGTACACCATGAAAACTTTATGATCTCTATGAGAGAAAATAGTTGGGGGAAAAAAGTCCTAAAGTATCACCAGACAAGGCAACAAGTTTTCAGTCATTCTTTATAATCTATTACCTTCATTCTGACAATTCATTATGAGTTTTAGAAACAACATTAATCCAGTTTTTATTGTATTGACAAACTTGGAAAATCACTTTTCAACTTTTCTGACAGCAAGCCCAAATAATCTCCTGTATGCTTTCCAAATGTATAGGCTCTAAATACATGGAAGATAAAACTGAATCTAAAGCAAAATCACCACAAGACTTGCACCAATTTCTTATTAGTTTTTCCGATACAGGTCACCAATATAAATACAACCTGCAAACAAAGATACTGTAAATAAAAATACTGCAACTTGCACATCAAATGGGCTTGTCAGTCTCTCTTCTGTGCAGGCAATTCAGCTTCACAGCTGAGCCATGTACACTAAAGCATGGATTCTCTTAAGTACCTAGGGCAAAATCCCTTTTTGTTTGTTTTGCATGACTGACGCAGGTTAACAATTATTTCAAACACTACTACTCTGAAAAGGTCTTTATAATCTGTAATGAGAACTAAGAGAGTGTGGTCTCAGGACTTGGTTTCCCTTTCACCTGTAAGGCATTAATGAAATTATATTTATCCTATCCCTATAGGATGGCAAACACACAAGTGTTATGTCACTGTCTACTCTGTTAATGAGAGTGAAGACTCAAATTTTACCATCAAATATGAATAGTCTTGAACTTTTCAGGACTACAGAATGTATTAAATTGAATTAGTAGTGTACTCATTGAGGCAGTATTAGAACAAGTACATTCCATATCACATTTTGCTTTGCCTCAATCATACTACCTTTTATTCCGCTTTGAAAACACACATTTAAGGTCTAAAACTGAACAAAACTTCATATCCTCTATTTCTAGAGACAGTAAAGACAGAAATTTTATACTGCCTGCATTAAAAAAAAAAATCACCCAAGAATGCCAGGTGTAATAAATAACATTGTCCTGTATACCTTATCACCTTATTTACAAGGTAATTAACATGTTGTGAAGTATAGAGGAATTTAAGCATGAAGTTCGCCACTACTGGAATTTGCTGTTATAGCAAGTAGGACTGAGCAGTAGGCCTTACACAGCACATGATGCTCGTCAAAACTTCCCTCTGCAACTTGCAGCCAGCAAGCTTCGCCACAACCACCTTTCCTAAGTTCACCTGAGAAACATAAACCAAGGCCTTCATTTATAATTCAGTGCTGCTTTTTTCATAAGTTTATAGTGTCTTTTAGAAGTCAGTTTGGTTTTGGTTTTTTAAATAATAAGACTGCACTTTTTCCAACTGCAGCACCATATTTCATAATACGCACAAAGTTTTGGGGTGTCATTACTATTCAGCAGCAGCACTTCGGACAAAAGATACGTTTTTGAGGTATCTTGTGCACCTGTGATGCAGCTATTACAAACAGTCATTGAAGCCGGCGCACAGAGCCAGCATCCGTGTCCAGCACAGAGCCAGTATCCGTGTCCAGCCGGCAGAGCTGCCCGGGCACTGAGGGACGAGCAGCCTCGGCGCAGGGTGCTTCACTCGCCGGAGCATTTCCACAGGAGTTTTACGGAGCTCAGCCCGGGAGGGGCAGCACACACGGCGGGCTCCGGCCGGCGGGGGCTGAGCGGGTTTGGGCTCGCTGAGGCCTAGCGAGCACACGAGGCCTCCGGCAGCCCCGCACACGGCTCCGGGCGGGCCAGGGCAGCGGGGCACACGGCAGGGCCCCGCGCCCGGGATGCTCCGCCAGCCAGGAGGGGGGAGGCGGCCCCGCTCCGCAGCGCCTGGGGGAGAGGAAAGGGAGGGCGAGGAGCCAGCGCCTCCGCTTTGGGAGGGACTTGCAAACTTTGGTACCTGTCGGAACTCCCCAAACGCCAGCAACCCCCGGCCGCTCCTAGAGGAACTCTACAGGCTTCTCCCTCCCCGCCCCAACACCAACTCACGCCACAGGCTTAGAAACAAGCCTATAGCCGTGCCTGTGGGCAGGAGGGCACGGTGTGCCCGGCTGCAAGCAGGGACTTCTCCTGTCCCCCCGCTCCCCGGTCCTAGAGGGGACCCTCCGGCGCGCCCCCCGCCCGTCCCTCCCGGCGGGGCCGCTCCGAGCCCACCGCCCGCCCGGGCCTCGCCGCCTCCCTGCCCGCGCTCCACCTGTCCCGCGGGTCGATCCAGCTGGTCTGCTTGGTGTTGTGGTCGATGTAGAAGACTTTGCCGTCGTAATCCCTCGCCTCCTCCCAGCCATCGGGTAAGGGAAGCTGCCCATTCCCCGCTTTCCTAGGCATGGTCGGTCGGCGGGGGTAGCTGCTCCATAGGGACAGAAAGAAAGACGGGAAGCGGGAAAAGCCCCGGGCCGGGCCGGGGAAGGGGCCGGGAGCGGGGGCTCGCGGGAGCCCAGGGAAGCCCTCTGCCGGGTCTCAGTCCACCATGCCCGGCTGCCGCCTCGCCCGCGCCGTGGCGGCGGGTCAGGGCTGCCGGCGGAGCCCAGCTGCCGTCTGGGCGCGGGGAGCCCGGCTGAGCCCCGGGCGGCCGCGGCCGCCGCTCATTAGCATGAGATTAGCATCCATCTCATCTGCATGCACATTCCTCCCGCCGCATTCCTCAGGGTTAACCCTGGCCGCGCTGCCCGCCGGGCTGGGCCGGGCAGGCCCCGGCCGCGGATCCGGCGCGGAAGCGGCCGGCGGGGCAGCGCGTAGGGCCGGCCGGCGGGCAGGAGCGGGGCAAAGGCTGCGAGAGGGGCCCGCCTGCTTCCATCGAGCTTTGCCCGGGGGCTCGGCCTGCGTGGGGGCAGGAGACAGCCCCCCGCGGGGGACGGGCGGTGCCGGGCGTTCCGGCCGCGTCCCCGCAGCCTGGCGGGGCCGGGAGCCCCGCGGTCACCGCCGCCCCGCGGGGGACAGCAGCGCCCGGCATGACGGACACCGGCGCTCCCCATTCTTTGTCTGCGAACTTGCTGCGGCCCTGCACCGGGCGGCGCAGGAGACGCTGTCGCGGAGCATGTCCTGGCCCTCGGAGCGCGGGGAACGTGCCCCGGGCAAAGGCAGCTTGGCCGCTGCCTCTCTCCGTGCCCTGAGTCGGGGCGGTGTCGGGTCCCCTCTCCCAGCCGTTCAGGTCCCGCCAACCTCCCTTCACATCCTTGTGAACTCTCGCTAAAGTCCAGTAAGGTTAAAGGGGTCCTAAAAAGGACCTTGTTATTTAAAATACTTGAGTTCTAAATTTAAATACAAATGGGAACCCCTCTTTAACCATGGAAGTACCTAAACTTAGTGTCTTTAGTTTTGTTTTTGTATGTTTGTCGGTTTGGGGTTTTTTAACAGAATCATCAGTGAAGAATACGTGTACGCCATGGGTGCCCCGGACTGTTGTGGCCTGAAAAGCAAGCAGCTAAATCGCATTAAGTATAGACACCAGGTGTGAGTTACTGAGTGTTTATCTCTCATTTGCCACAGGAGAAGAGTACCCCAGGCTGGTTACCATGGTTCAGCTGATAGAAGGTAACTTAATGAGCTCTATTAATTTGCATGTGTATCTGATTCCCAAGATCTGGCACCAGAAGTAGAGCATCAATGGGGGAATATGACTCTCTAGTTTAGCAGCTAGAACTCCTAGGTAACTCAAGTCCCTGTTTCCTAGAATGTTTTATTTCTTTTCATTTAAGGTTACCGGTTTTAAGTGACAAGATTTTCCTGGGAGAGGAAGTCTCAAACCCAGAGCTGGTTTTGTGGTGGGGTTTTGTTTGTTTGGGGCTTTTGTTTGTTTTTGTTTTGTTTTGTTGTTGGGGTTTATTTTGGATTTTGGGGCTTTGTGTTTTGTTTTGGTTTTGTGTTTTTATAATGTCTGTTTATCTTCTCCATTATAGGTTTCTAGTACTCAGCTCTATAAATTATTCTTCTAGGGCAATTTACACTTATTAAGTACTGGACTTGTTCTGTGCATAACAAGTTTTTGGATTCCACTTCAGAGGCCACATATCTGATAAGCATTGAAGTAACTCATTTACAGCTATCTAAGTCCTACTGTTGGGTCTGCTCCTAAATAGAAAAATGTACCAGCAAGATATTATTTTAATTTAGCTAATTGCCTGTCTGGTACAGATAAGATCTGCATTTTATTATTTTATTCTGCAATCTTGGCTCCAAATGACCCATATGCCTCCCTCCTCCAGACTTTTTTGAAGATTTTGATGTCTAAGGTAATGTGCAGTGAAACTGTACATTAACTGTACTTCATACATGAAGTAAGGTCCTGGTAGTTAACAGTGGAGAAAAACTGATCTGTGGATCTTCTGAATATCCATAAGAGTTGAGCTGCTTAGGGAATGCAGCAGGATCATTGGCTATTAAAGAGACAGATGCATTTCTTTTCATTGACAATATTGTTTCAATGAGCTTTTTGATTTTTAGGGGCCAGTTTTCTTGTCCATCAGTAAAAAAGCATCCCCACATTTACCAAGCATTTAGTTTGTGTCCTTTTAAACATACTCAATTTTATAATTTGTTTATAGGTGTTGCCCTATAGTGAGAAATTACATGTGACAGTTGTGGGACAGGATAAAGTGAATTTCCTTTTCTGTTTTAAAGTTCATTTGCATTATCAATAAGACATTTCAAGATGTAAGTTGATAAAAATCTATAGAGGATATACATTTCTTTCTGCCAGTTACTGATCTTTGGCATTACCCAGGAGCTTTTATAACAATATAGCCTTTTTCATCTTAAAAAAGCAGGCCTGTTATACAGCAGCACTCCCGTACTCCTAGTCAGTCCCTAAATAATTCACACAGAAGAAAGAATAAAATTAGAAAATCTGTTATACCAAGACAAAACTGAAACATCATTTGTGTCAATAATTCCTCTGAAGGCAGTCATGGCACCTGAGGGAATACTCAGCTCCTACTCTCTGTCACCACCAAGGCAGGCAGACCCACATCTTTGATTTTTGATCAGATGAGATCCACATGGATGTCGATCTAAGTTATAACCATCTTTACCAATATAATACTTCTCATAAGAAGACATCAATATTTTAATTCTCCTAAATAAATGGAAATTGTAGTTCCTAAATTTTGAAAATGAATACACTGAAGTCATTGCATAGTTGTCTAATTTTTACATATATGCTTGTGTGTCAATATACAGATGTGCTTACACTGAAGTATAAACTGCTGCGTGGTGTTAGGCTCACCCCTTCCTCCCTCTATTTTCCATTGTTTGAGTACTTCATTGTATTTCCCTCCATTGTTAGAGTCTACAGTCCAGAATGCTGGTTTAGGGCTACTTAGGCATGACAGTGCTTGACAGCAGATGGACAAAAAGTAGGTGTTATTTGTGTAAACAGACCTTTAATATTGCCAGTGAGAACATATGGCTCTTTGAAGGTATTTTTTCAAGTGTACCTCCTGCATTTCAACTGATAACCTGCCTAGCATGTTGTGCTGACATTGTCAGCTGACAGCATACCACAGATTGTTTGGCTTAATTACATGAGACAGCAAAGTTCAGAAGATGTAAGCATGCTTTATTCAAAACACAGAAGGGTTCATATGAATGAAGTCTCCAAAAGCACAAAACAATCTAGCTGTGGCATGATTTAAGTATCAGAAAATATGATGGATAACAAGAGGTAATCAATGTGAAAGAGCTAATCATTCCTATCTTTTGCTTTGCATATGCATGTTTAAGTGGCCTGAAGAAATTCCCATGGTAAGTAGTGCATAGTTAAAGAATTGAGCTAAAGGGAATTAGAATCATAACTAGAAAAAAAATGTTTTGTGTTGACTAGAAGAAAAAATGTCTTTGTGAAAATTCAGAATACAAGTATGGAAATGTATCCAAAGGAAGTCTTCAAAGGCCTGTACTTGTATCCTGTCACATAACAAGAAACATACCCACTCCAGTCTTTGCTAATGTAGTTAATCTCCTGATACTCCCTGCTTGCTGCTTCTTTCATAATAAGGCTGTTCCTGGAACTGACTGTGATCAAATAAACCTGTGTTTGTACCTTGTCCTTCCCTAATAGGAGACTCCCCTAATTTGATGATCCACTGGAGTGTCATCCCTGGTGAAATGCACAGCTGTTACAGCTCTAACTTCTACTATCCTCAAATGCCTCTGAAGCAGGAGCTGCAGCAGTTTCCCTGAAAATTTCCATAGCTCAGCTTTCACTGCTTGCATGCAGATTTTGGGTATAGAATGAATTGTGAAGTATGGCAACAGAATTAATTTCTAGAAGCATCTGACAAAAATATTTATTGGTTACATTGGGGTTTTTTTTGAACAATTAAACCACCGAATATGTTCCATGAGTCTGACCTCCGTCACATGTAGCTACTGTAGAACTCTAAAAAGTAATCCGTATTTTCAGCATTATAAATATTTATTTAATAATGGTGAATTTTATCTGACAGCTATGGTTTCAAAGAAGAAAGCACACACCAAAAATTCTCCCATATACAGTGAGATTTTTACTTTTTAAAAGTGTTTTAAAAGTCCTGCAAAGAAAAACTGTGTACATGCATGAGGGAGGAAAGGAGGAGGAGTGCTGCTTTTACTGTTGTCAGCTTCTGATGCATGTATACATGTAAAAGATGACAGTAAAAGATCTTTGAATAATACTGTTTCTGGTTGAATTTATGATGAAGCTCTGCAGAATCGATGGAGCCAGATAATGTTTATGCTCATCCAGCTTTTCTTGTTACTCCAAAGCCTGCTCTATCCACTTACATCCATTTGAACAGCTTGCTGCTTAGACAGTTCTACAAAGATTTCCCAGAGTATCAGTGAAAAAAGACTATGCCAGGTTCTGCTTCAAATTAATATACTAGCCCTTTTTTCCCTGAATTTTGGCCTTTTTTTTTTTTTTTTTTTTTTTTTTTTTTTTTTTTTTTTTTGCTTTCAGGCATGCACAGGAGAAAATACTGAGCAATCACATGTTTTCAGTCATAATATGAATCTGAAAGTAAGCACAGAGAATGAGTTTAAATTAGTGTTAGTCTGATTAAAAGTTTAGAGTAGAAAATTAAAAGTTTAGAATGGAAATGATATGAACTTCGCCTCAAAGTTAGCTGTGGAAATGTGAGCAACGTTTTCATGGTAAAATCTTCTCAAACTCACCTCAAGGCACTCATTAAACTGATTTAACATTTCATTCTGTTAAGTCTGATTCATACTGCTGAAGTTTCTGTGGACAAAGAGAAAAGAAGATGGAGAATTTTGGTTGTTCCAAAATCCCTAGAACTGATGAGGTTCAAATTATTGTCTGATGCATATTCCCAAAAGATTCTTGATGCAGTCTTGGTATTAAACCTCCCATAGTAACAGTCTCACTGTATCTTTTGTGTATTTCTGATACTTGTACACACATTTAGGTTTCCTACATTTCGTCATGTCTGTGGAATTACTCTGTATATTCACTGCTGCCTAATAGCTTTGGAAAACCACAAAGCATGTCTGGTTAGCCAGGAAGGGTCCCAAGAGCCTGGTCTTCTCTTTTGGCCACATGTAAGAAAGAAGCTGGCCAGCAGTAGAGGATTACTGCTGATTGGCATGAAGGGAAGAATGGAGGAACTTCTCAGTAACAGCTCCTTTGGCAGTGAACAGCAGTTAATTTCTTGAAGTATTTAAGATGTTTTATGAAGTAGTATTCAAGGTCACAGGTTTACAGAGCTAATGCTTTTAACAGTTCCTCTCTACTGTTGCAAGGAGTTAAGTGTTCCCACCTCAGCCAGAAGAAAGCACTTAGTGTACATTTTTGTGTTGTATCTAAGGGGGAAACAAATGAAACATGAAATGTCATGTTTTAGCATCCTGAAGTACATTTCTTCTCTGTATTTTCTGTGTACTTTCAGGAACACTGTGCAGTGAATGAAGTAGACTGGAGTAATGGGGTATTTAACATGTGCATTACAAAAGAAAAAATTATTCTCTGACTGATGGAGAGGCTTCAGGAACCTTTCTTCTAACAAATGAAAAATTGTATTTTAAATGCAAAGAAGTATAGTTGCCAAACTAATATTAAAAAAGTGCTTCTTTTCCCCTTTACCCACTTTTCATCTCCTTCCCCTCAAAAATACAGTTTCTTTGCATGAGTCTGAAGTATTTTGATGTCTGACCTAGCCAATAACAAAGGAACCTCAATCCTATCTTATTGCTAAGTGAGGCTAAAAACCATGCTGCAAAAATGAAACCAGTCTGTGTAAATTTATAACAAAAATGGAACTGATCCATCAATACCATGATTTAGCACTTCTAGACTGCTAGAGATGTTGCTGATTTGTATGAATCATTCTGTGGCAATTTTCATTCTAGTCTGGTTATCCAAAACCCAGAATCCCAATGTTTGCACTTTTTGGAGGATTGAAACAATTTGACAAACACAGCATGATATTATTATGTCCACTTTTCAGTGAGCATCAAAAAAAGAATTGTGTTAAGTGATATGATGGAGTAAAAAATTCCTATATGAACTAGAGTAGGTATTAGAATGTTGGGTGCTTTCTGCTCCTGAACTGAATCTATTGAACTAAATTATGTCAATTTTATGATTTCAATATGTGATCTCAGAAATGCTTGGGATAAGCTTTATTATCACAAGGAAAACATTATAATTCATACAAAACCTCTTTTTTTTTTGTATCTCATTCCCAGGTAAAATATGTACAAAAGTTATCAATTTCATATGGTCAAGCATGTGTTATGAAATGTTTGTGTCCACATATAAGACACATGACAATATTTCAAGTTCTCTCTTTTGAATTTCTTTGTGGAAAAATATAACAAAAGCATAAATTGTAGTAAGCTGCACTTGTGTTTTCATAAGTGAAACACACTAATAAAGAAACAGCTTCCAACACCATAAAAAACTAACACTGAGCAAGAATTTAAAAAATATTTTGAATCTAGTCAAAGTCTGCAAAATTTAAGTATTAAATAATGCATAATCCTTGGGCTATGAAATGTCAGAGCTGTTGCTGATTACCAGCTGTTCTGTAAAGGTGAAAGCAAAAGGATATATAGTTGATGCTTATACCAAAGGAATCACAGGGATGATGGAGGTTGGATGGCTGTCATCTGGAGGTCATCCTGTTCAATCTGATTACACAGGGCCCCCTAGAGACAATTGCCCAGGATCATATCCAGGCATTCTTTTTAGTATCTGCAAGGATGGAGATTCCCCAGCCTCTCAGGTCAACCTGTTCCACTGCGTGGTCACCCTCACAGGAAAAAGATGTTTCATGATGTTCAGAGGGAAACTCCTTGTCTCAGTTTGTGACCATTGCCTCTGATCCTGTCACTGAGCACCACTGAAAAGAGCCTGGCTCCATGTTTGCATCCTCTCTTCAGGCATTTCTATACATTAATGAGGTACAATTGAGCCTTTTCTTCACCAGGCTCAAGAGTCCTCTTTGCTCAGTCTTTTCTCATGTGCGAGGTACTCCAGTCCCTTAATCATCCTTGTGTGGTGCTTTGCTGGACTCTTGCACAGGACAGCCCATCATTGTGGGACAGCCCACAACCCAGCATGCCAGATGTGGCCAGTGCTGAGTAGAGGACAAGGATCACCTTCCTTGGTCACCTTGTATCACCAAGGATCACCTTGGCCTGCAGTGTGTACTGGTGCATGAGGTCCTCAGGTACAGGACCTTGCTTTTTCTTTTGTTTTGCTGAACTTCGTGATATTCCTGTTTGCTCATTTCTCCACATCTTTAAAGGGTTTAAAGATTTTAAAGATTGCCTTTTAGATCAAACATACCAAACCAAAGAATCTGCTGAACTGCAAACTGTCTTCTTGAACTGTAGGCCAGAGGTGCCCTGGCAAGCCAGCGACTGGATGTTCGGAATGAGTGGTGCTTTGCTTTTAGTCTCTCTAGACAATCAGAACAAGTAATAAACTGTCTCAGGATTGTGGTCTCTGCAGCTGTCAGTGGTGTTGTGGACATCATCACTCATAAAAGACCTTGGTTCTTCTACAGAAGCATTAATACATGACTGTACAACTCAATATGTCATGTTCAGTAATTGAAACAAATTGAAGTGTGAGTGGGTTAATATAAAGAAAAATGGTGTTTTCAAATATTGATTCAGAAATTCTCTGATCACTTAACATGGACACCTTTTTTCCCAAACATAATTGGCAAAGAAGAACAATACTCTTATGCAGCAGCGTGCTTTTTGCTCCAGGAACACAGAAACAATAAGTTTGGGCTTTCTTTTAGATTGCATAATTAGGTCTTCCATCCCAAGGAAATAAAGTGGAGCATGTCTTCAAAATACAGAACGAGGTACAACTTCCATCTAGTTTCACCCCCTCTACTTAAACCAGGATTCACGGTGATTTTGATCTACCACTGATGGTCACTGTGCCCCCAGTATGTGCTGTCATACCTATACCAAGCTTGCTGCTCCCTTCTCTGGAGGACCCCCACACCCCCACTTCTTGGAAGAGTGTTGTAAGTGGCTGTAGTCCCTCTCTCCCTGCTGCTGCGCACAGGCGGCAAAGGACCATGCTGCCAACAGTGACATCTGCTGTTCCAGTCAGTGCCTGGGGCTGGCATTTAAACCATTCACCTCAGCCAGAAAAACAGAGTCCCTGTCAAACCAGGAGTTCTTAGCCTGGGTTCTGCTCGGGAAGGGCGCTGAGTGGAGGGGAATGTGCTGCACATCCTGCAGTGGCCTCAGAACAGCACCAATAGCTACTCTAGAGCTGGAAGAAGACTCGGTGGTTCCATAGAGTTCAAGAAGCATTTGGCCAACACTCCCAGATACATAATGTGATTCTTGGGGTTGTCCTGTGCAGGGCCAGCAGCTGGAGTCAATGATCCTTTGAGTACTTTCCAACTCAGCGTATTCTGTGACTCTAAGGAGCAGCAACTGGAGATTGAGGGCTGTAGACACCCTTCCCATTGGTGTGCCTTCTACACTGTTTTCAGGAAAGGAGCTGTTCCCAAGCTACCTGTGACATAGCTAATCACAGATGCCAAGATGCTGTTAAGAGAAAACAAAGACCTGTCCAATGAAACCAGATTTTTAAAATTTTAGATGGTTTTCATAGATCATGGGCAATCTAACACAAGATTGTTTTGTTTTATTTTGGGTAGAAGAGGCAAGGAAATACTCTGAGGCAAGGAAGGAGAAGATAATGAGTTGTTTATGAAAAGAGATTTTCTTCAATGAAGTAAATCCTTAAATCATGTTTCAGAAAACAAAAAATAGAATAAAAATCTCAAAAGCACATATATGCACATTTTGTGTCCATAATACTGCATGAAAGAGTAATGCTTTTATATATTTATCTTTAAGAGCTCTTTTTCGATGTATCAGCATAAATGAAGAAAAACTGAAAATAGATAAAACTTTCCCACTGTAGTGAACTTGCAGTGCTGTTCCTACCTGTAATCCTATAAGGCAAGAAAGAAAGGATAATGATACATTGCCTTTTAATGCAGCAGAGTTTACAGTAACACATTCACAGTATTCCACATCTGTGCAATATACTTCTCTAGCAGTCTCATTTTAATAATATATTCTCATCCATTAAACTCACTCTGATGAGCTTGCAGTGAACCATGACATTTCCAAATCAAAGTAAAATAAAAAAACCAAACAGACTGAAGAGCTAAAATTCTTTTTCATAACCTTTTACTTATTTACAGAGGGTTCATATGTTTAAATATACAAAACCATAATGACAGAATACTTATGAGGTTTTGTCATGTCATATTTTTTTGAAACCATGTCAAACACTGAACTGAAGGACCTGCAGAAAACTAAGAAATAGCAAAAGTGAATAAAACCAAAGCCAAGCTATGATGGGTGAAGGACAAAGGGTAATGAGCCCATCAAAACTTTGTTTTGTCTGCTGCAGTACCTGACAGTTGGTACTTCTGCAGCACCAAGCAAAGTCCTGCTAGTCCAGTGATTTCAGTTCTTGACCTGATCCCATATTCCAGATGGCATCCAGCCTGGGTGCAGTGCAAACAGTGTCAGTTCCAGGATATGACTGGGCTTCTTCACCTCTGGAAAACCTTGCTTTTCCTGACCAACACTGGGATATAATCCACTTGGATTGTTATTTGGATGATTTCTGAAATCTGAGATTATCTCAAAGTGTAGTCAGGCTATTGATATTTTTAATGAGTACTTCTATAAGCAAATTGTTCTGGGACAAGTCACAGGAGCAGACTTTCTTGAAAGCAGCCATGTAACCAGTAGGAAGAAAACTACATTGCGAAACCAAGCAAGGATAATGGAATACCAAACCAAATAGAAGAGTTGTCTTCAAATGATTTCAAGAAACCCAAAGAGCTGAATGTTAGTAACTGTTGAATTTTTAATTGAAACAAGTCAAGCAGGGGATTTTTACATCCTAAAACCTCCATAGATTTTAATTTATATATACCAGAATTAAGCAGAGCTATACCATTTCCACCACAGAATTCTTCACTCTTGTATTTTATCAAATGTGTTTAAATCTCATCCTGAAAAAGTGGAAATGAATATTTCTATTTTGCAAGTGTACATAATATGATCAAATAACTTCTTCATCTCTTCTTTGATAAGTTTTCCCTGTAAAGCCCACTTCCCAGTCACTTAATAATTTTCATTTTTCTCTTCTCTCCACTCCAGATAAAGGAGCTCTTTTCTCTTTGAAATGTCAGAAATAGAACTAACACCCCATCAGTAGTCACACTTATACCAGATAGAGAGATAGGAAGCATCTATCCCCCTCTGCAACAGTTTCCATTTTATTTTGCCATAGACTGGATTAATTCCTTCTGTTACACCACCTCATTGGGATGAGCTTGTGTCTGAAAATTGCTGCTGTGACTGAAGCTCCTCTTCTGAGACAGATTCCCAGGACAAAGGGCGCCCTCCTCTACTCATAACCTGCATACTTCTTCCCTAAATAACACAATTTTTTTTTCCTATTGAATCTCTTTTGTTTGCTTTTGACATCGTATTCCAAAGTTCAGCTCATTCCAGTGCCATCTCCCACTTTTTCATAATTTATTGTCAGGCAGTATTTTATTTGCATCATTTATTAATATTTAATATGCCTTTTGCCCAGCTACAAGACAGAAGTATTTCTTGGCCATGTCTGCTTTTTTTTCTCTACATTATGTCTAATTATCTTGTTGCTATCCATGAATGGAACAAAATCTCTTGTGATACCAGAATGCGAAAAACTAAACTACACAAAGTCAAAATACAGGACTCAAAGTAGACCTCTGTTTTTGAGCTCTGATGCCATCAGAATTATTCTGGGGAAGCTGACATACATTTTCAAGTTTTCTGAGCAAGGATTTGTATATACCTTTAATTTATTTGAAATCATTTTGATTTAATTCATGTAGTATTAAAAATATTTTTAAGGGATTCTTATTATTTTTTCACAAATTTTAGTATAATCTTAATACCACCCATTAATCTTAAAATCCATAAACTTTCTCTAGAATGGCCCTGCAATTTTCTGTGATATTTTAAAAATAAGGGCTAATAGTTATAGTGATAACAACAAAAATATCATTAAGACCTTACTTCAGCCCTGCTGATCTTGCTTTATGTCACTGACAATTTATTTCACAATGTGTAATTTTTGACTAACCACAAAATAATTTGAACTTTTTGTTAGGTAGTCTAGAATTGTTCTGTAAAGATATAATAATTTTTGGTTTATAAAGTAAGTTTGCAACCCAAGAAAGCACAATCAAAAAAACCTGGGCTTAGAGAAATTCAGTAATCTTAGGTTTCTTTTGCTAAGGGCCCCTTTAACATTTTGACAAATCTCCTGGACAGTTTTCATTTCCCATCTATTCCTAGATGGACCTTCCTGTCCTCAGCCCTGAACCCTGCCTCCTTTCCAGAAAATTGCAGTCACCTTTCCTTCAGGGACAGCTTGACAAATTGAGGCAAGATAAAGATTTGGCATCCCTGCTCTGAGTCCCCATCTGCCTGGAAGAGCTATAGTAAGAGCACAGAAATGGACATAACCCTTTACTGCAGCATATCATTTTCTAGACATTTTTCTGCCATATGAAGTTGTGATTTATGGCTCAAATTAATGAACACATACTCCCACCTTCCCCAGGGGTTTCTGTGTGTTTTGGAGCCACCCGTCTGTGGCATTGGGAAGCTGCAGACCCTTGATTTCAGTAGAGGCAACACCTGAAGCTCTCCTTCCTGCTGAGAGCACTGGGAACAGCAGGAGGATTTTTGTCTCCTGGACTGAAGAAACTGACCCTAGCAGCCAGGGTGCTTTGCTTCACTGAATGGGCCTGGCTGACTGCATCCTTATCCTCCCACAATCAGCAGAGCTTTAAGTAGGGAGGATTTTGTCACACTTCTTCTCTTTCAGCAAAGCAGGCTAATAGGACTTTTATGGCTCAAGGTTTCTGATTTTCTACAGTCACAGGCAGACATTACAACAGGGAATAAGATTATCGTGATCTACTTTCAAATTTCTTTTCAAACCACTAGTCCATGTACTTGAGAAATACTGCTCACTATCTGATAATTTTGAAATAAAAATAATAATAATAATAATAATAATAATAATAATAATAATAATAATAATAATAATAATAATAATAATAATATCATTTGGAAGGCTCTAAAAGAAAGTATATGTCAAAAATGTATGTAGGAAGGGGATGCATCAGAACCAGTTCTGTTAGTACAATAATTATTGCACTCAAATCAACATATTGTCATTATTTTGCCCATTTTTATATTATTATATCCAGAGGGGAAACAAGTGTCACAAGCAGGTGAGCAAAAGGTTTCTCCTAGCAGGATCAAGCTGTGAGGAGCTAGCGATCTACAGTGTTTCTGAAGTTGGAGGCACTTTCAGAATTCAGTCTTTCTAACTCCCTACACAGAAAAGTTTTCAAATCTGTTTGCATGCTTAAAATTTAATCTTAAAAGATTAGATTTTTTTTTGTGCTGTGATCACATGTGGATAACAGAACACATATGTGCAAATACAGTACAGCATTTGGAAGAACTGAGCCTTGTGAATCAGCAGAAGCTTGGAAACTTAGCAAAAGATGATTTTAAGTTAAATGGCGAAAATAATGGTAAGTGTATAAATGTATAATTTGACAATACATTAGGTTTTGCTATTCTCTGCTAAGAATGATACCTTTAATCTCTTGTTGCATACAAACATTTATTTGACAAACATAAGTACGATTTTTTTCATAAATATTACAAAAATTGTGTCTTAAATAAAAATATTGTTGCCATGGGACAAAACTTTATGCAGATGATATATGCAGAAGTTACACTAGCATCCAGGAGTTCATATTTTGTAGCCATTTACATTAGGGAAAACCTGTATTAACAGTTAGCATTTTTTTTCCTCAGCAAAATGCGTTCAAAATATTTACTAATTAAAACCTTTATATCTTTTAGACAGTAAAAGTGCTTTTTCCAACCTGCAACAGCTATGTAACTTATTTTATTAGTGGTTTGGTAATAAAGTCAGATAAACCTTTGATTTAATAATTAGCATTTATAGAGTGCTTTCTCTTCAGAGCACTTTGCGAACATTAACTAATTAATTCTTGCAACTGACTCTCCTGTAATTTGGGGAAGCAAGTATGTTCATAGACATTTGCCTATGGTAAGGGGAAGAAAGTATTATCTCAGACATGTTATGACTTAAGACATAAATTAAGTTATTCACTTAAGTTTATGAAGATGGAAACATTGTCAGAGTAGGAACTGAAATTAAATTATTGTTATGGTTTAATCTGGCAGGCAGCTGAACACCATACAGCTGTTTGCTCACTGTCCCCCCGCCACTGGAATGGGGAAGAGAACTGGGGGAAAAAAAGCTAAAATTAATGGGTTGAGATAAAGACAATTTAATAAAACAGAAAATAAAGGAATAATGGTGATTGTGATGATGATGATGATGACGATGATAATGGTAATAATAATAATAATAATAATAATAACAGAAAGAGAATTGGAATATACAAAACAAGTGGTGCACAATGCAATTGCTCACCACCCACTGACAGATGTCCAGCCAGTTCCCAAGCAGTGACCCCTAGCCACCTTTCCCCCTAGTTTATATACTGAGCACTCTGGAACTCCCATACCTGTCCCTCTAGGGTTGAGGTTGGTTTTCCTCATGTCGTCTCTGAATTCATGCAGATAAAGCCACAGGGTGACCCATGGTGTGTAGTCACTCTGTCCTCTCTCTTGAGCAGAGTCCTTGTAGCTGAGATACTGGTCTGTAGTGGTGGGGAGTAGAATATATGAATTACTGGAATTCACAGGACAGTTTTTTGGGCAGTTTCCCCACAGCTGAGGCATAGGTCCATAATGGGGCAGAGATACTTTCTTCATATTGCCAGAGCTGGACAGCCAATTCACCCCCAGTTTGTCCCTCTCTGTCTCTCTGGGTCATTACTGACAATGAGTTGGCATACGATGGTGTTGAGCTCGGTATAAACTTCCACACGTACCTTTCTCCATTTGTCTGGGTGATGTACAACAGCTTTCTTGAAGAGATACCTTTCCCTAGGGCCTGACAGGTGTCAGCTCCAGAAGCTGAATACTTGTGTCCCTTTTCCTACTGCATTGTCAATGCCCTCTTCCCTAGAAAAGGATCCCAGATGTTTGGCTTTCCTACCTTCTAATTTCAGGGTTATCTCAGCAGCAAAGCTGTGAGGTGACAATGTACTCGCCTGGATGATAGCTGAAATCTTTTCACACATCTCACATCTGACTTGGGGATAGGCTACCCTCTCCTTTATGAGTCCTGCATCTTCTTTCTCATGTTCTCCTGATGGCCCTGCTCTGGAGTAGTCTGCTTGTCACTTCTTCCCTTAGTAAGGGAAGAATTTCTTCTTTTTCTAGATGAGTTGGCTTTTGATTCCAACATTTCTACTTGTGTATTGGGCAACTGATTATGGCAAAGGTTGGTTCAATAGTTCAGCTGCAGTGCTTGTCATGGAGGTTGGAGTAGCTGTGTCAGTCACTGGGGTTGGAGTAGCCACATGCCTGTGTCTACTCAAGCCTGTCAGGGAACTTTGAGTAGCTGTAGTGCAGGTTGCAGGTGTTGGAGTAGCTGCAGTACCTGTTGTTTTCTCATCAGATCCAAACACTTTCTTTTCCCCTTGCAGGTGCTGAGTAGTGTTGAGCAGGGCTTGGTTGGGCCAGTCCCCAGCATGCTGCAGTGATTTGTGTCTCTCTGGAATGGTCAGGGTGATGGCATAATTTTCCCAAATATTTTATTAATTATTCAGTATTCTCCACTGGTTCAGAAATGCAGTTCTGAAACATTGGAGGTTTGCACTGTCTGAGGTACTGGCTCTTACTAGTACCCCATACCCTGCCATGACTATCCAGCCTTAGGGGACATCTCTGAGTGGTATTCTTAAATAGTTGTTTCAACATGACCTGAAACATATTCAGGAGTAGGAGACGAATCAACAGGAATATGCTGGTTTGAACATCCTGAGGATATAAAAATTTTTCAAGAGCTGTTTTAACTAGCTTGGAGGAGAATGGGAAGGTGAAGGAGAAAGGCAAGGTGGAGGAGAAAGGGAAAGTGTCCTCCCTTGTGTTCCCCACAGATTAGCACTCTGAGTTGAAGAGGTAAAGAGTGTAATTATTAATAATTAATAGTTCTGAGATGGCTCCCAAAGTACTGAGATGATGGTAATGCTGAGTAAAAATACTACATTAGTTTCATGGCCAGTAATTTTATCCTATCATAAGCCAGTCTTACAAAGTACAACAAAATTATACCCTTAATCCAGGCCCCAGAGGTGATAAACAGCACAACAGGGAACATACACAGCAAATAAAGTGTTACATAAGACAACCCTGAGAACAACTGCAACAGCTCTTATAGGAATTAAGTCAACATTGTGATCAGCAACTATTAAACAATTTCATAAATGCTTATAGCAAATTTGTTTTAACACATTTTAGTCTGATCTCCTGTTTCATCTACCCTTTGTGCCCCATGATGGGTGGGGCATTGTGGTTTAACCAAGCAGGCAACCAAACACCACGCAGACGCTTGCTCACCAACCTCCTGCCACGGAGATGGGAGAGAGAACTGGGGGAGAAAAAAAAATCATGGGTTGAGATGAGCACAGTTCAATAGGACAGAAAAAGGAGGGAAAATAATAATAATTATTATGATAATAATAATATACAAGAGAAGTGATGAACAGTACAATTGCTCACCTCATCCTGATCAATGTGCAGCCAGCTCTTGAGCAATGGCCCCTGTCCAGTTTTCCCCTGGTTTATATAATGAGCATGATGCCGTATCCTTTGGCCAGTTTGGGTCATCTGTACCAGCTGTGTCCCCTCCTGGCTTCTTGTTCCCAGTTTGCTCACTGGTGGGGTGTGGTGAGAAGCTGAAAATTCCGTGGCTTGGTGTAAACACTGCTCAGCGACAACTTAAACATCAGTGTGTTACCGACATTATTCTCATCCTAAACCAAAACACAGCACTGTACCAGCTACTAGGAAGAAAATTGACTGTATCCCAGCTGAAACTAGGGCCATTATTCTCTTCATCCTCTTCTCTGCTCCAGTCACTCAGCTCTTTTTACTGATTTTGTCTGGGTGGGTTCAGTGAGGTCTGCCAAAGCAAAGCAAAGCAAAGCAAAGCAAAGCAAGGCAAAGTTGGGCAAGGCAAAGTTGGGCAATGCAAAGCAAAGCAAAGCTTTGGAGGCTAAGGCGGCCCTTCCATCTTCTCTTAGCCCATCATCTCAGGCCACTTGCTGGTGATGTGTGCATTCCTCTGGAAAACCTGTGGCAGTTCACACAAGAGGTTTGCCCACATGTGCTGGGCCCAGAGTGTTACCATTGGACAAGGAGGGGACCTCAGCAAGGGCTTGCAGCTCTCTCCTTGGGGCTCCCAGCCCCTGCACCTCCCACAGTTAGTGACATCGAGCCAAGCAGAAATGTGAGGCTGGGAGCAGGGAGTGGGTGATATGGAGGATTGGCAGGGTGCAGCAGTGTACCCAAGTGTCAGACTTAATAGATCTTCCAGTACAGTGGTGCTCCTCTGGGATCTCTGACCTCGCTAATGAACTCTTCCCACTCTGCTCTACTGGTGTTAGCTCTCCTAGGCCACAAAATGAAGAGAAAATTTAAAAAGAGGCAGAATTCTCCTGCTGACAGCTAACTTTATTTCTGCCTTGAGTACAACCAGCTACAAGCATTTATTATTGTAAAGGTGGAATATTGTTTGTTCCCTTTCTTTCCTATGGATTTATTGATTTGGGGCCTACAATAATGCAAGTTTCCTGTTTATTGCATCCCATCTAGACACTATGTTTTACTGCATTTTACCCATATGATAGGTATGTAGGTCTTTGTATGTTGCAAGTGATATGAGGAGAGCACAAGCTGCAAGAAGGCTGTGTCATGGCCTTGATGGTATCAGAGAGTAATAAGGAGTCATTTGCAGGTTTTTGACTCAGCAAGACAAGTAAGGTCTCTTGGTTCACAGGATTTAGGAAATTTCCTGAAATTAAGATAGTATTTTTACAGAAAATAAAGGCCATTAATAAAATTTCAAAATTAATGGTTTGTTTTGAAATGTAGAATTCCATCATCTATGAAGGTCCAGTTGTTTATAATTTTTTGGTTTTGCTAAATGTTTTGACAAACTAATTATTATTAGTTTGTCAGATTTTTTAAGTGTATTATTTTTTGTGTGATTAAATCTTAAACTAGAAATAAATTGTATTAGTTCTGTGCATCAATTTCTCTTCAACAAACATTTGAAAAAGCCTAGGAACTTCGTGATATTTTTAATAGCTCAACCAAGTTTTCATATATCATGTATCTTCTTTGAGCAAGAAAAACAGGGTGAAACAGCAACAGAGAGATATCTGCTAATGCACACTTCATCATTACATTCAGATAAACAATACAATTAAATAATGTAGGAGGTTTGTGAAGATTAGAGCATTAGGGGCTAAGAACCCCTTGGTGATCAGCCATTTGTTAAGTTGTGAAGAGTAACTTTTTGTGATTCTGTTTCTGTACGCTGAGCCTGTCAAGTGGAGACTAGTAGAAAACAGAGCAGTGCTGTGTTTTGCAATTGTTGTGCCAAGCACTATTTCTCTATGGAAATGAACAGATTTTTTTTTAATTTGCTACTTTATTGTATTTATAATTAGCCGTCTGGAAAAAAAAGTTCCCTTTTAGCATCTGCAGTGATGCATTGATTCTTTCATTACAGCAAATATACATGACCCCCGGTGTTCAACTGTAAACAATAATAGTTACTGGCTTCATTAGGAAGCTAGCAGATGGCTTGTAAGTTCTCATGGTAGCATTTATCCATTTGAGGCTTGCAGCATGCAAATGTTTGTCTTTTAAACAGGATAAAACAATGTAAAAGGGAATCTGTGCTTTGTTTTTATTAGTAGCAATTCATTTGTTTTGCAGATTTGAATCCAAGTATCTGAGTGCACTGTCAATATTTCCTGGCTGCAGGTAAAATACTCTCTGGGCCTTACCTCTGCCTCTCTGCCATTTTCTGTACCAGAAGAAATGAGGCTAAATACCACTTCCAGAGCTTTGACAGAGATGTATTTTTCTTAGCAGAACTCATGCTATAAACCCAACCCTGTATCCTTTCCTCTTCCGTATCCCAGTGGTGCCCTCTTTTATCAGAGAGGCAGTACTGCCCCCAGTTTACCCTACACAGGCTGGGGATCTGGCCATGACAGTCATTAGTGCCCTTTTGTCATTCCAAAACATTTATAGAGCCAAATTTTTGTTCACAGCTTTGGAATACCTGATGAATAACAGCTCATTTACTGTCATCACCAGTCTGGTGCCTGGAGTGTGATGAACTTCAGGGTGCTTCCCAGATAGGCTGCAGGCAGTTGCAATGATTGTCAAACATAACTGCCACATTTATTATCTCAATAGCCAGAGCAGGCTGAAGACCAGTTAATATTCAATGAAATTTAGTAGAGCACAGTAGCACTTTTAAAGCAGAGCAGCGTGTGAGCATTTGATGGCTTTTCCTGTAGCGCAAATACAGCTCAGACTCTCATTACTCTTCTCACATACTCAGTTTTGTTGGTAGCTGGAATCAAGCTACATTATCAAGATGCAGAAGCACGGGTCTCATATTAAATATGCTGTTAAATACCTTCAGGTTTTTTTGAAAGCACAGATATGTGGTGGTGCAAACTCCCTCAAAGAGTTGCACCACTGCATTACAACTGGATCTGCAGGTGGAGAAGCCAATAATTACTTCATAGTTTGTGTTCATTCAGTATTGGGTGCTCACAGTTTCTTCACATAAGCATTTGGCTGTTGGTTTTTACAATATGAAGGTAGAAATCAGCCATTTGTTTCAGAAAGGACCATCAAAAATTAGAAACTTTTTGTAGGAAAATTCTTATTTTGAGGGTTTAAATGAACCTGACTGCCTGGGTCTCATATTTGCTTTTTGTACAATAAAGGCATGAGTATCAAGAAGGGAAATTTGAGTAAGCAATGGTGTAAAATTCTTTAGGGTTTCATATTGTATTTTCATGTTTTATATTCAGTTTTAAAATTTAAAATTACTTTTGTTTGGAGGGACATCTGTACCTTCGAAGAGATACTGGAATTTTGCTTTCAGAGCATGTATCTTCACTTTTTATCCTCTTTGTTTTATTAAAAATAGTATTTGCATAAAAAACTTCCTTTCTTCTAAGCGCATCTGCTCTTGCTTCTACCTCACCTAAAGATCTAACCCTTTGCCAGTGATATCTACAATGAAGAATAAGCAGCAGGAGCTGATGAGCTTTCAAGAAATAAAGATCCTATTTTCATGCAAATGTACTAGTAATTAAAATCGTTGGGAGAAAAGAAAAAGGCAACTCAATATGTAATACATTCAAATTTAATTTGAAGTATAATAGTTTTAAACTTTTCCATAAGAACACCCAAATTCTTTAAGTGGTTTCATTTTGAGAACAGTAATAATTGTCATTCAGATTAATGGGTTAGATTTTCTTCTCAAAAGACACCTTTAAAATAAGTTTTGGGGTAATAGTAAGAAGTTTTAAAGGTTGTGGGTTTTTTCCCTGTGGTTTGAAATAAAGTTAAATTCCTAAGTGAACTGAACTGCCATTCAAGCCTGTGGGTGAAGTATGGCTGTACTTAAACATTCAGCCTAAGGCCTCCTACAAGCCCAACATGACTTCCACTACAGAAAGTATGTCAAGCTGTACCTTCAGCATTTACTGTTGTCATTAACCATCTTACTTTCCTGAAGGAAGCAGTTTATTGAAAAACAAAAGCTGTTGTTATTAAGTTTTCCCATTCCTTTCAATCACTTCAAATCTTACAGATTAAAGGAGAAGATACTTTGTGGTAGTAAGGCATTCCATAATTCTATCCTTTTAAAATTACTGCAGGAATTCAGAGAGAATCAACTTACACCTCAGAGAGACTTAACTTATACCATTCTCTTCTCTTCTAAAATTTGAGATCTTGAGCATTCTCAATTCTCATGACACATGAGCAAAATTCATAATAAAATAACAGAATTGCCTAAACATGGGACCCAGTTCCATTCATCTTTGAATGGAAGGTTCTAAGGCTGCAAGGTTTAAATGCATAAACAACTTCTGCCATTTTATCTTATGTTATTTAAATTCCTTACTCTGTATATAGAACTAGTCACAGCTCCCAAGTGATATGTGCATCTTTACTGATTAGAAATAAGTTTACTTGTGATGGTTTGGAAAGGCTGGGCATTTTACATATATATATTATTTTGTGTATATATATATATATATAGCTACATAATTATATCTCATAGAAAAATGAAGCGAGGTATTGATGATTTATTGATTAACGCTTACATTTGGATGATGTGGAGCAGGAGCTAGTCAATAATGTAAGATCACCATATAGACCATACCTGATGACCATTTACTTACAAATGAGCTACCAGTAAGTACACATAATATATTAATTATTTTCAATATAATAACATAAAGCAAGGAGCTCACAGTAAGTCCTTTTTTTATAGCCAGTGATGAGATTGCTTCCATTTCTGCTTCTACTCTCATTTCATTTTCATAGCTTCACTCAGTACATTCCTATTAAATATATTATTGTATTTCTTCCAACTTATTAGAAAGACTTATAAAAAATTTCTGGATGTCTTGAAAGCTTCATAAAGCAAACAATTAAATGGAAAATTGTCCAGAACAGGATCCCAAGAAACTAACTATCAAATGCATTGGGCCTATTTGTATTCATCATTGTACTCACCAAGAGTAGGGATAATGCCACTGTTGCCAACTGTGCTAACTGCAGATTGCTCTATTTTACATATTCTACCAAAAAAGGTTATTAGTATTAAAAATGAGCATTCAAAAGTTAGAAGCTGAAAATATTATGAAGTGTTAGGAGATTGCTTTAAGCAGGTATAGTTTGCATATTAATGTGTGGATACAAAATCTGGAAACCTACTGAAGGTGGATATCTGTAAGTCTTTGAGGAAAAATTCCTTATGAAGATATTAGATATTAAGTATAGATCTAAGATTCATCAGAACATTTGACGGCACGTTTATATTACCATCACCCAGTAAGATGATGAAAATATCTAAGATATGTTAAGAGTTAAGCAAGAACAGCCACAGGCTAATTCAAAAGAATCATAGAATACCACAAGCATTGTCCATATTCACTTAGATAGGTTTAACAACACAGAGGAACTAAAAAAGGCCAACACAAAATGGGTCAGCATGGCAGAGATTAGTAATGCCCTTGCTGTGAGAAGGATTCAGACGGGACAAGGAAAATGTTTATTTTCTTCTCAGTACCTTGATCTCCAGCAAAAACACCTGTCAGGAAGGATCCCTCACAATCACTGCTTTCAGTCCCATTTTCTCCATAGGTATCTGACATCAGGAGTAAGATACTGCTCTATGTAGTGAAGGTTAGAACTCACTGTGAAAAAAAGATCTATTCTATTCTATTCTATTCATTTTCTTATGCTGCATTTAGTATCTTGGTATTTGAATGAATTCTTTCAATAATGAGGTATGGTATCATTTAACCTGTGCCCTAAAAATACTGGGGAAATATGTATGCATCATTTTGGTTTGTGTCATTGAGGATGGGTCTTTTATAGTGTAGTTGGTCTTGCAGATGAAGCAGAAGATAGTAACCAGGTGTGATTGTCTTTTTTTCTCTGCAAGAATTGATTCTATTTTTGTTTCTTTCTCCTATGTCTCTCCCTCCAGAATTTTGTCTGTCGTACAGGTAGAGGATATTTTGATAGAGGCTGGCAATGAAGCATCTCTTTCAAGCCATAACCTCACATTCTTCATCCTCTAGATTTCAGTTAGCTTGGCCTGAGGCTGCAGAATACAGGGATCTAAGATCTTCAGATTGCAAATCCATGAAAAAACAGTGTGAAGAGTGCAGAATGAGTTTTATGTGACCAGAATTGACTCTGAGTTTCAGAAGATGAGAAACAGGCTAGAACATCTGGAAAGATGCAGGTTTCACTCTGCTTTGCTCCTCTAGTTAACGGAAGTTAGAATAACAAAGCAAGATCATTATTTAGTGGAGTTCAACAAATAGATCTACCAGAGAGCAAACATTAGTCCCAGATGCAAAGATGTAATGATCCACAAACCATCCATAATTATGGACTGAGTTGGCCACTTAGTTGACCACACTGCTTTTTGTGTTCAGTGTAAACTTACTGCCTCTGTGAACTCCTCAAGTAGCATCACTTATTTCTTTGCTTCAGCTTCAGTCAAATGTTTATTTAGGAGCTGTTAAAAGAATAAGCTATCTTGATTCTAATGAGTGTGGTTATATGTATATTCTGAGTATGGTTATATGTACTTTACACTTGCTGTTGCCTTATCTTCACAAAATCAGAGAATTGTTTGGGTTGGAAGGGACCTCTGGAGACCATCTGGTCTGAGCCCACTGCCAAGGCAGGGTCACCTGGAGCAGGTTATACAGGAACACATCCAGGTGGGTGGAACCTCTCCAGAGAAGGAGACTCCTCAACCTCCCTGGGCAGTGCTCTACTACCCTCAATGCAATGAAGTTCTTCCCCATGGTGAGGTGGAGCTTCATGTGTTTTAGTTTATGACCATCTTGTCTAACTCATTCTTCTTCCGCATGTGGAAACTGAAAAGGCAGGTGGGAGACTCCACGTCTCCCATGTGACTTACGGAAATCCAGGATTTGGTAGCAACAGCTCTGCTTCCACTCACTGTTCTTGAGTACAAACTTTGAGGGTGAGGGGAGAATTCACACTGCAGCACTCAAAGTGCAAGAATATATACACCAGTGATGAGTTTAGCATATACTGGACTAGTTAGAGAGTATAGCAACAAAGAACATCACTTAGTGCTTAATACATACACTTTTGAAATACAGTGCACTAAATCTGTCTTTGTTCCCAGAAATATCAGAGCATTCTTCCAACAAGGGCTGTCCTCTACCTCTGTTATTCTTTCTGATTTTTGGCAGTAACTGGAAAATTCTGAGTAAAATTCATTTTGCAATTTCATCAGTCACTGATGTGCCTGCTGGCATAATTACCAGTACACTGCATAGACAAACAAGTAAACTGATGGAAAGAAGTGTTAATCTTTGTCTTCCTGAAACAGATTCAAAACGATATTGTAGTTTTCAATTCTTGCCATGCTCCTTTGTACTGTGAGTCTGGATTTAGCATTCTCCATTTTCTGTATATAGTTTTTGTCCTTTCTAGCTGCTGCCAGATATTGAATGATTAATGGTATTTTACATTTTTACCAAATAGTGTGAACAGAATTTAATGAAATAATTTATCTAATTACCTGATGTTGTAAGCTTTTTATTGAACACCACAAGGTCTTTTACATGCTTAGTACAACCCACAATTTAGGGCATAATCTCCATTATTTTTTTAATATTCTTACTTTTAGCATACTTACTTTTAACATACTTACTTTTATACATTATAAATTTTCACTTTTATAGCATATACATATCCACCTTTTTTTCTCCACTGAATTTGAGCTGTGTTGTCCTTGTTTCTGTTCATGGTCAGCTGTTACCTGTATTCCTCACACGTGAAATTGCACACCTTGAAGCTCTGTCAGTTATTCTGTTCTTTAGTGTGGTGCAGATGTGTATCTAATGCTAAGCTCTCTGCATTTTTCATCTTCCTTTCACATTTATGGCCATTCCTTCACTTGGAAAGCAAGCCAGTTTGTTGTCCAGTTGAGAATTACTTCCTTACCTTCTTACCCTGTTCATTAGTAATGTATTTGGTACTGGATTAAAAGCTTCCTTGGAATCCAAGTGAATAATATATGGTTCTTTCCTTTTGTCTACTTTTGTTGTCCTTTTCCCAAAGAAACAAAGCTAGTTTGTTATGCATGATTTCCATTTTGGTAATCTTCACACCAAACTATTAAATATTCTATTTGTGTGGAAGATCTGGGCAGTTTACCAAAATAGAAATGTTCCTCTTGTATTTTTAGATACCTGTCATACTGCCATAAGCAATGTTTAACATTTTACAGACAGTACATAAAGCAATGTGTGTGGTACTGTACCCAATGCAAAAATATGCTTTCACATAACAGAAATGAACTACAACCTAATAGAGAACAAAGTAGATTCCATCAAGAAATACTTTAAAATGTCCTGAAACATATATTTTGTGCACAAAAATCTGCCAGTCAAGTTTTTACAGCAGTTACAGTTTCAAAGAGTACCCTGGGGTGCGACTATTACAATGTGAAAACAGCAAAAGAAATAT
Source organism: Agelaius phoeniceus (assembly GCF_051311805.1). NCBI lineage: Eukaryota > Metazoa > Chordata > Aves > Passeriformes > Icteridae > Agelaius > Agelaius phoeniceus. The sequence goes on along the minus strand of NC_135268.1, from coordinate 41,818,135 downwards.
GAGTCTGCAAAAATGTCACAAACACATGAAATCTAAAAAGTACCCATTAAATTTGATGGAAGAATTACTGTTCCAACCTATTAGGCTGTTATATATTTAAAACTGGAATTCCTTTTAAAAGTCTTGCCACTGAAACCCCAATGAATTCCATAGTGATTCATGTTGGAAAGAAGTCTGATTTGAGACTTTTGCCATATTGTGTTTTTTAATTTACTGAAAATTTTGTGAACATGTTAAAGGTAATGTAGAGCTTTATTTGCAACAAAATTTTTTCCTTGCATAGTTTGTATTTCTGGTCTTTGTGATTTATTAGTGGATACAGATTTTAAAAATGACAAAAATAAAGATGAAAATGTAAGCATCTTCATTGTTGGCTTCCTGAAATCTGAAAGCAAAGCCTGAGTTTGTGACTCTCCATGCAGAGATAGTTGTGTTCTATATGCAAATTATGGTTTCATAAATGGGACCACTACAACCAGCTGCACAAGTTGGTAGAGCCTTAGAGGTCTGGTTCTCTGGCCATTCATGTGACTTAATGCTTTTACCACACTGACTGATACATCCTAACATTGCTTCTGGAGGATTTCTGGCTCCTGGGCACTTCCATCATGACAATTGATCTCTTGGACTCTGCAAGCCCAAAGCCCCTTGAACCATTACCAGATGGAGTTGTAACTGGGGGTCATATAGTGAAGTGACAGAGCTGGCATCTCCCTCTACATAATCTTGGACCAGCAGATGTCCCTCCTGGCATATTCTCTTTCACTCCCTTCAAAGAGGAGACACAGTTTGTATTGTATGTTTAGGGGCTTCACGGTCTCTGGGACTGCAGCAGTTCTTTACAACAAACTTTTGTCCCACTAAGTATTAATTTTATGGTATCACCAGCACACACTGGCATCTCATTATTGGCTCTCCTTTCAAAATAATTTATAAATATAGTGGAAAACATATCTCATACAGACCACTGTGAAACTCCACTTTTGACCTCTTTTACTATGAATACTGACCATATACTCTGATGCTCTCACTTTTATCTTTTAATCAACTACTTATCCGTGCAGGAAGCTTCCCTTTTTAAGCTGCTATTGTTTAGATAGATGCAGGGTCCTTTAGGCTGCCCTCTACTCCCAGGGGGTTCTAGTCAGGATTGTATTGAAACAAGCCTTAATCATAACCTAGCAACAGCTCAGGTTCAAAGAGTGGACCTGGAAGTGGTTTATGGCTGGGTGGGCTTGGTGATCTTAAAGGTCTTTTCTTACCTAAATGATTCTATGATTCTCTGAATCTATAAAGAGCAATACAGATATTGCTTCTGAGATAATACATAGATTTCATAACTTGTGATAGGTCTTTTTTTTTCCCAGATATTTTCTTCCATGTTGAATCAAGAAGCACACTCTTTTCAACCACCTTTTCTGACCTTTGTCAAAGGCTAACACTGAGCTTAGGCTGAAGCCTCCTGGCATGCTTAAGGTCCCTTGAATAATGTTCTACCTAGGAATCTCCTGGACTTGTGTCCTGCACTTCCTTGGAGTCCCTTTTCTACCCTCAGCCTCATCACCCTCTGTAAGCTTTCTAATTTTTCAAACTTTAAACCTAGACCTTAGGACTTGCCCTAACCTGAGGCTGTACTCATGTTACTTTCAAATCCTATGGGCTAAAAGGATCATGCCTTAAAAGAGGAGGTACAAATGTAGTGTTAAGCCTGCTAATGTTTTAATAATCTAATGGTACAATTTACCCCATTAATGCAGAAAAAATACAATAGCAATACAGCTGAAATTGTTCCTATAAACTTTGTTTTTCCTACTTTCTCTGAGGCTGTACTCACCTTCTGCATGTCCCAATGGGTCCTAAGGGTAACAACTTCCATCTTCCTTAAAAAGATTGCTTCAGAAATGGATGTGTCATTGGCCTCCTGGGTCCTTTGATGGAAAGACTTCGGTGTTCAGAGTAGGAGTCTCTTTCCCCTATGATTTGGGATCTGCTTGGGTTTTCTTAACAGCAGTCTACATTCTTCTCATTGGATAGTCAGATGATTCTCAGGTCTGAAATTTTCCCCACAGCTCCTTTCAATGTAAAAAGCCACTGTTACAATGGGATAGTTATGCTTTTGCCATATAAAGTACACACAGGCTGTGGTCAACCCAGGTAGGCAATACTCTCTTGACCACTAGGTGATTGTCACACACACACACACACACACACACACACAAAAGAAAGCCCCAAATTATAATCAGCTTATGTCAAGACAAGCCCAGACAGCTCCTGAAATCCAGCACTGTCTGATCGTATCAGTGTCTGGCCTTTTACTTGTATTTACAAAATCCTATTTACTGAGATACATCTGAAAGCACTGAAAATAACAACACAGGGAATAGTTTCTCATTGCCTTTGCTTTTCTGTGCCTTTTCCTTTATTTGAGAACAAGATTCACACTCTTTGAAGTAATTGTTCCTTAGTCTTGCCCCAAGTCTATGCCAGACCATGCTGAACTTGCTTAAGATGCCCTCACATAATGTGCTCCCTATGAACCAGCATCCCCAAGGCCTGTCTTGATGGTCTTTCTTTTCTATCTTCAGTCTTCCCACCCTTGTAGACATTTGGGTTTAGAAAACCCTAATTCTAACCTGAACTCATGTATTTTGAAAATCAAAGTATGCTGTGTCAATGTCATCATTCCTATATAATCCACATCCTTTTTAACTCCTTTGAAGAACTGTCAGTATTGTAAAGCAGTATGTTCCTCAACAGAATGCTAACTCTTCCTAAATAAATCAGATCTACCCAGGTGTCTCCTGATTCTGTTTCTTATCAAAGTTTCTAGTAATTTGTCCTGTACTCATCAGACTTAGATTCCTACTATTTCCAGATTTTCCCTGGAACCTTTTTAAAAGATTGATTTCCCATCTTCTGCCTTCCAGAAGCAAAGCAATTTTAAGCAATAGGTTAAACCCTGCAGTGAGTAATTCAGCTCTTTTGTCCTTGAGTTCCTTTAGAAATTTGGAGTGTATACTATATATTCCTGGTGATTTTCACTTTATCTGTTTATTACATAATCTCTTCAATTTCAGACTGCTCTTCAGATGAGTTCCCTGCCAAGAAAGGTTCTGATTTTGGAATCTTCCCAGTTCCTTCCACAGCGACCACCAATGCAAAGGGTTCATTTAGCTTCTCTGCAATGACCTTGACTTCTCTGAGTACTCTTTTATTCTGTGAAAACAAACTAGCCTTACAGATTCTGGCAAACCTCCTGCTCCTGATGTGTTTTGTGGTGAAAAAGATTATTAGTTTTGGTTCCTTTGTTAGGTATTCTTCAGATGCTTTTTGGTCTGCCTTATTATGTTTTCACATTTAACCTTGCAGAGTTTGTAACTCTTTCTTCTTCTGTCATTTGAACATGACTTCAGCATTTTCAAAGACAGATTTTTGCTTCTAACAGCCTTACTTACCCTGCTGGTTAGTAACACCAGCTTCCTTTGCCCTTTCTGAGGTCTTTCTTTAGAGAAAGTATGTACTTCAACTACAGTATCTTTAAATAGGTTCCTTGGTGCCTGTACAAAGTTGAGACTCTGAGCTGCCCTTCTCTTCATTTGGCAAACTTCCTCATTCTCACTTTGTTACTCTTTTTTGAATTACAACAGAACTGTAGGGAAGAAGTGCCTGGGTGTAAGCCCCTAGCTGTTCCTTGACCATGATCTAGTCTAGAGGTTTTTCAAGGAGATTCCTAACAGCGTTCCTTTCCTTAGAGCTGGGTCTGTAAAGAACAAAGAAATAAAAATGTGGGGGAATATCTGCTGGTCTAGGACTTTCTGTGTGCTTACTTGCCCTTGCTTTTTTCCCCTAGTCCTATGGATATTTAATTCACGCAGCCACCCTGTGCTTCTCTCCCTCATAGCACTATCGGTTTTAGTGGACAGTTGTCCCCATTTGTATTTTTGTGGGGGTCTTACTGGTGTCACATCTGGAGTGACAATTGTAATGAAAGTGAGTGATGCTGTGCACAGTCAGGCTGTAGATATGCCTTGAGCTTCCCTGCTAAAGCACCGGGGACAGCCCTTCATGGTAGGTGTTCAGTGACCCGGATGTGTCACGGGTCTGGCATACGCAGGGCCAGCAGAACCAAAGGGACAGCTCGGTATTGGGGCCTCTGTGCAGAAGTGATGGTGAGATTGCAGAGAATGAATATGAGACTGAGCAGAAGGCAGGGGTAGGGATCCCCTCTCATCAGTCTCATCTAAGGCACTATCAGCTGCTAGTCAGGCTCATTAGAAGATCCATTGCTCAGGGTGATGACCTGCTTGTATGGATGCACTGTACCTTTGGGTATAGGGAACTGACTGCCTGGTCTGGGAAATCTGTACCATATCTGTACCATGGCTAAGAAAATTCAATTACAGCATTAAAAATCAACAACTTTTGAAAATAATGAGATGTAAAAACAGTAACAGGTGGGGGTTCTTCTTACTTCCTTTCCATGGCACTTTTTAAGACTTTTGTTCTAAGGTTTTTTTAACTCTCATATTTCTCTACAAACCAATTCAGAAACCTTTTGAAGACCTTAGGAAAAGATGAAAATACTTCAGCCAAAAAGTGAAATTCAAAAGTTAGAACTTTGTGCCATGGCACTTTCCAAGTGAAAGTGAGAAACCAGTGAGAAAATTGAAAGCTTGAGTCCTGCCTACCATTTTAATTTAAAAAATATTGTCAAGTGTGAAAATAAACATGTAGGATTAACCTATTTTGACATATTCTAAATTTGGGATCAAAGAGATAAGCTTGTCACAGTGGGCTCCCACAGAATTTGGGGAGATAAAATTCCTGAGGCTTTGATCAGCTTTGACTGATCCTGAGCTGTCATTCAGTGGTTTATATCCCTGGAATATATAGTCATGGTTACAGTATGTTCCTCCTTTAGTATGCACAGATCTCTGCTCTGCAGAAAGGAAAGGATTTTACGCTCTTTTATAAGATCACAAATAAAGATTAAGATCTTGCATAGCGTAAATACTGGGTTTTATTTATTTATTCTCTAGCAGTGAGGCACCACTAGTACATGGGTGGGATTTCTCCTGTCTGTGCACTTGCTATATCCCACTTCCTGCATTGTCCATTTTGAGCTATAGCTATCTTACTTATTTTTGTTCTGTGCATTAGTATTTGCCAGCGGGTGGTCATGAGTACAACAGAAATTCTGGGCAAGCAGCTGGTACTTCTGACAAGGTTTTCTTGGTCCTACTGCTGTTGAATTATCAGGAGAATAGAGCAGAAAAACATTTTTAGAAAGCTGTGTTTGATGCCAAGTATAAACAAAGACTACCTCTATCAAGAAACCTTTCTTTCCTGGGTACCTGATGCACTAAAACTAGCTAGGTATAAATGGTTTTATTAATGCTTTTTCAGCTTCAGGCTTGGAGAATAAAAGCATTAGCTCTTTCAGACCGTAGTACTTCTCATATAATCCACAGCTCATTTCAGCAGCTATCACCTTTCATTTGTCAGCTCAGAAAAATTGACAAACTCAATCCAATGGCTGTTATTGACTGCAAAAGCTTCTGTTTTCGTGGTAATTATCTTAGTTCATGCCACAAGTCTGAATTTAAGTGCATAATTCAAATTCTTTTGAAGTTATATGAGCATTAGCTGTTTCATTCCTCTGTGTTATGCTTGACAAATTTGGGTCCTATTTAACATTTCTAATTATTTTTTTTTTATCTTCAAAGAAATTATTCTTGTCAAGCTATTCCATTAAAACATAGTTTTGGAGCAAGATTTTACTCATGGAAGCATATTGTTGTCTTTGCATAAGCAGAATTTATGAGTTCAGCTCCTTTCCACAAGAGATTAAAATTTCTTTGTTTGCTTTGTGATTTTAGAGGCTTTCAGATTCACTTAGTTCACTTTTAAAAAGTAGTTAAAATTCACTTTTTATCGACAAAATCTAGAAAAAATGTGGGGGCTTTGTAAATGATTACTCATATTTTCACACTAATATTTATTGGCTCAACCTTTTGGAAAACCATGAACTATCAGAAGAATTGGAATAAAATAATCAGAAGTAGTAATTATGAAAGCAACATGGAAGTAAGAGTTTTGATAAACAAATAGTATAATAGTAACTATGGGGATGTAGGAAATTAATGTTGATAAATTGCACTTTAAAGTTTCTCTGGAGGTTCACTTCTTCACGAAATTGAGGGCAATATTATTTTTTACAAAAATTGATGACTTTCTAAATTTGGACTCAGAATACTATCAGAGAGACTGCTCTGTCATTAAAAGACTGCATTCTAATTATGAAAATCTATAAATATGCCTTCCAGACATGCTAAACAGTAGCCACACCATAAGGTGAACTTTATTTGTATTGAAAAAATGAGTTTTCAATTTATCTTGATCTTGAAATGTAGGCTTGTAAGTGTTCAAACACTCCAGAAAATGAATAGATGACATGGTGAAAAGGTCAGCTTGGACTAGGACAGATCAAAAGACTCTTAAAAAACTGTGTTAACAGAATAGGTATTTATCTTAATATGATATATATAATATGTAATGGTCAATTTGAAGCTAGTGATAACAAACATTTTTTTATATTTAAATAAAATTTTGAAAAGACAGGATGACTCAATAATTTTTTTTACATTGCCTCTGTAGTTGACATATGACTGTAACTGTAAATGCTTGGGTATCAATATTGTTCACTTGACTGATAAGAAGTTAAACTATATAAAGGGCAATAACCTGAAGTGGGGTTAGAGTTCCAGACAACATTTTGCAGCTAATTTCTTCAAATAGGAAATACCACAGACTGCACAAATCTGAGACTCCAGCATTCTACTGGCTGCCCATGGAAATATGTGTAAACCTTGTATGGAATACACTAATGAAATAAAACATCTGTGGGTATAGTTTCTGCCCATGCTTAAAGTAATTTATTTTATATCTTGAATCGTGAGAGTTTGAGTCCCTCATGTTAGTGTTGAGTCTCTTTAATACTGTCTTACCTTGCTATTCTTATTATTCATGTAACAGCATAATTTTTTCTTAAAGTTCTGTTTAAGTCTGGCCTCTAAGATGCCTTTCAAACCTGAGTTTACAGGCTAATTATGTATCAAGAAAAAATTTTTTATCATTGTTAAGTGTGACAATTTTTTTTTGTTTCACAGTGTCCTTTATTATAAGAAAGGTAAATAAAGATAAATATTTTACCAACTCATAAATGTTATATATGTCTGCTATGGCAGTATGTTCTCATATCTCCATTTTCCCTCTAAAATGGAAGCATTTTATTGCCTTTGCTGCCTTCCATTGTAGTGTTTCACCTTCTGTTGTATTCTTTCAAATTCTGGTAACAAGAATACTGAACACAGTATTAAAGACATGCTGATGGAAATATCTCATCTTGCTGTGTTTCAGAAGAGCACAAAATGCAAAAATATTTTGGTTTTAATAACGTACAGAGAATATGAATTTCACCATATGTTTTTGGCCAACAAATGTAATTCTTGGGATTCTTCTCAGGATTGGGTTTATGTGCAATTGTCCACTAGAGTGCAGGCTGAGACCAACAAACTCAATTTGTTCCTGTCATAAACTGACTTTGAACCCAGGTGTCTTAATGTACATTGTTAGTACATTAAAGCACTGCACCTTCTAGCTTCAGCTGTGAGTATATATACTGCTATCAAATTTGATGGATATAGCTTGTGAAGCTTAGTGACCTAGGGTGGTGATAATAAAGTATTCTGGAGCCTGGATAACATTTTGTTCTGTCACTATGGTTTTCTTGCTCTGGTGACATCAACTAATTTGTACTGCTTTGTAGGAGATTTCTGTATCCAGCTTTTTAGCCAGAGTCTCCATTTCCTTGCACTGCTCTTACTCATCTCTGTCAGAGTGAATTTCTTTCAGAGACAAAATATTGCTCAATATTGATCCCATTGTGCTAATTTCAGGTTCTTGTATTGCAAATCAGCTGAAGTGCTGTTCAAAACACTGAAGAATTTTCTAACACAAAATGCACAAAGAAATTGACCCATAGAATATCTTCCAACAAGAATCCTCTGTTTCCTAATCCTTTAAAAGACCACTAAAGTCAATTTAACAAACACTGCATAAAAAACATTTTTATTCTAAAAAGTTGTCACAACAGGAGTAGCCAGTGTTCACAAAGATCATAAAATTCTTAGGATTTTTGGCCTGTTTCTTATTTTTGCCTGTTTAGGACATTCATCTTCTACAGAAAAGTGCTTACCCCAGAGGACATTTATACCAGCAGAGTGATTTGGAGTTCTCCTTCTTACTGTCCCTATAGAACCTATTGAAGTTTTTGTAGAACTAATAGGGAGTTTTTTAGTTTACTTTTCTGTAAAGGAAGAATATCGCATATCAGTTCCCTTTTGCTTCCTCAGTTTTGAAAAAAATAAAGCACATCTGTTATTTAATTTTTTTATCTCCCTAGGCTGCTGTGAAGGCTGGCTTCAAAAGACAGTTTTTCTTCAGTACTTTGAATCCTAAAAACATTCTGTTGTATTCTGAAAAATAAGAATTGGATAAATCTTAACTAATGCCTGTCTTCCTTTTCCACAGTCTATAGCCCATCTACTTTTGAATTCCTTAATGATCCCTACTTCAAAAATCACATCCTGCTCTTTGCCTTCTTTACCTAATCATCTCTTTTGTATAGCTCAGAGCTGCTGTGCCTCCATGCTAAAATTCCTCATTTACTATATGCTGTCTTTGCCATCTGAGTCAATGTCTTCCTAATGTGAATATGTTTTTATTTAGAATGGTTTTAAAGTTACAATAGCATAAAAAGTATGGATACAAACTGAAAGATAAAAAAATAATCTTAGTAGTAGCAAGTGCTCAGCTTGGGCTATTTCAATCTGAACAAATCATGTTTGTCTGATGTAGACGACTAAAAGCAGAATCTCATAATAGGGAAGTACCAGGAAATATTGAAAAGGAATCATGCTGTTAACTCTGCTTATGAAATAAATTAGCTTTACTAATGGTTATATTTCCCCTCATATCTACAGTGGGAGCATAGAGTTCCTGTTCTTCCAAGTTAGGATGTCAAATGTATTTCCTGACAGCTCCAGCTCACTTTTCATTATTGATAAGTTCGAGCAGTGTGGCTGTTAGCTGCTCTTGTGTAATTAGTTCAATGAGGTTAGGAAACAGCCTAACCTCATAGAATAGAGAAGAGATGAAAAGTACTCACATATAATATGATAGTGGCACCTGAGCTCCCTCTGCCCTGATGCCAAGCTAACACTCAGGATGTTACAAAATGAAGGCATTGTGCCTTGTGTCTCACTGTTCTCCTGGTGTTATGTCCTAGGGACAGAGCAGTTATCCTCCCACTAAGGAAGGAAAATGTGTTTGAAGCTAATTTGGGGAATTGGGTGTATTGGCAATTTGAAAGGCAAGTAAGTGGGTTGAAGAGATTTCATCATGCTGAGGTGAGACACAGAACAAACCCAGAGTGAGTGCAACAGTTCATTTTTTTTTTTTAAACTTAGTTAAATTAGCCAGTGTATGTGAGAATGCCAAGATATTGTCTTGCCCCCACCCCCAATCCAGAGGTTAGCTGAAGGGGTAATTCATCTCTCATTCACAGAATGGATTTAGCTCATTGCTTAAAACCTTCCATGCTAAATCCCATATAACGATGTAAGAAAATGATTCTATATAGCAGCTCTTACATGAAGGTTAACACGGTGTAATAATGAAATCTAAAAATACAGTTAAGATAAATTACAGGAAATTATAAATAAAAACAGGAAAATTCTCCATACCCAAAATCTAAAGCTTATCATAAACAAAAAGAAGGTTTGACAGATGTTCCACTGAATTAAAAAAGATGAGTATAAGTGGAATTTGTATCAGGAGAAGAAAAAATGACTAACAGCAAACTAGTTTGCCCAAATATGAAGGGATACATGTATTCAATATAATTTGTATGGAAGAGTAAAAATTTCTGTCTTTAGAATGTATCTGATGTAAAGATTACAGATAATGTTATTTTCCAGTTGGAGTTTTTGCAAGTTGATACACTGCAAGAGATTTGGGGACTTGGGGAAAATTCATGGATGTAGTGTGAAAAGCTACTACATCATCACAGGAAAATCTTGCCAAATCAGAAGGGACGGAAATAGAAGATAATCTTCTTAGATATTAAAAATAGCCTTGAAAAATAAGGGGAAGGTAACAGAAGAAATAGAAGTCTATGAAGTATGTAGGCAGCTGCTGAGTCTAGAAGCAGCCTGCCAAGAAAGTGAAATTTTATACTGAAAGCCAAAAATTAATTTCTCGCTTCTAACTAGGGAGTATCTGTGATTATGACTAGTATGGGTGGGCAAAGAAGGTAATTCATGTTTTGGAAGGAATCACTAGGATTGCCAGAAGACTTGCAGTCTGAGACTTTGTGTCTCAGTTTACTTTCCAAAGCACAGCTTAGCAAGATTATCTGTGATTTCCAGTTGTGGATGGAGATAGGAAAAAAGATCATGTGCAATATCTTCTGTTTTTCTAGCACCTGTGTTCTGCTGTCCTGGTTTTAGCTGGAATGATGTTACATTTTTTCTTAGTAGCTGGTACAGTGCTGTGTTTTGAATTTGGTATGAAATTGTATGAGATTGCCTTAAAAGGGGAATTTGGACGTGAGTAAGAGCAAATATGAATGGAAAAGGAGTTTCAAAATTAGAGGACTGGTCAGAGACAGATACAAACATCAGGAAAAAACAAACAGAGAAAACATCAGCAAATAACACACAGCATAGAGAAAGAGCAAATCTAGCTGGAGAATATACTCATACCAAAGAAAAAGTTAGCAATCAAGGTACTGCAAAGACAATATTTACCTATAGCTAGAACCATAAGTATGAATAAAACAAGAAAACAGTTAAAATTCAGAAATTTCTGTGTGTCCATAAAATTTTTATGTGACATGAAAAAATGTGTAGTTTTAAAAATTGATCAGAAGACTGTTTAAAGAGTATAATTTATATACTCATTTCTGACCCCAGAGAGAATAAAGTGGAAAAATTCTGGATTTAGAGAATTTTGCAGAATTTTCTCTGAAATACTGAGAATGTGATACTCAAAATAGTATCTCACTTGGACAGAAAGAGAACTTAAATCTAACACTAAACTCTAGTTTTGAAGGAATAGATGCTATAGAAAGGTAACCTAATAAACAAGCCATCAAAATCTAAGAATAGAGAAGAGTAACGATTTCCTATTAGGACATGAAAAGCATAAAAATACCTTAATATTGGCTTGACTGATTCTGACAGATACTCACCATGCACAAGAATCTCTGGCATTTACTGCTTATAAATCTGTAAAAAACGTAGGCATCTAAACACAGATTTCAATGTCCTGAATTTTGGCACCTGAGTTTGAAAATACTGGATTTGCAACAGGCTTCCATTGGCACCATAATTACCATGATATCATCCTATTTGGTTTTAATCAAAGGCTGGTAATAAGTTGCATTTCTTACCGTCTTTATGAATAAGTAGTTCCAAAATTGCATAGTACAAAAAATTATATGCTAAAGCTAAAAATCCTATAGTAATTCTGACATACTTATGCTCCCTACAGAAAATGCTACAATATAAAAATCTAACAGTTTATTGCAGTCTATTAATGGGCCGGTTTGCTGACAAGCTTCTGCAGCTAACCCTGTTTAGGTCTTCCAGCAAGGGGGTTCCAAAATAGGACTTTGTTCACAGTAGAAAGCCTGACATTACAACAAATGTTATTTGAGCAGTGAGGAAGCCATAACTTCATATTCTTTATTAGATTATGTATAGAAATTCAGAACTGCAGCATATACCAGCAGCTGCATTTGTATTTAATGTGCTCCTCAGACTGTAACGAAGTATGGATGGAAAAGTTTAACTCAGGTAGAAATTCCTATTTGGAAAAATATTTAAAAGATGAGTCTTGCCTAAAAATAATGTTCTCTAGCTATGAAAATTATTTTCTCCAAGAGCAATTTCTTCTCTGTAAGACAAAGATATAAAGACATACTGTCATATTTATTTGTCTTTCTCTTCAAACATAGTAATTAGTTCCTGAAAAATTCATTCTATTAGAAAAAAAGACAAGAGCTCATTAGCAATTTCTTTTTATTTTTCCCTTAAGTTTTGAGATTGATTTCAGGGTGGACTACCAAATTGCATGCTCCATATTCTGCCAAATAGCAAACACTGCTCTCCGAGCAACAACTTATACATATGGTACATTTGGGGAGAGATCTTGCTTGCCAGCAAAGTTAAAAAACTCTGTTGGCAAGCAACAAGAAAGTGGGGAGGGGGGGTCTGTAAACTGGGGGTTCCCCAAACTCAACTAAGTCTGCTTTTATCAAAATTGACAAAAGGTAGGTGTGAATGTTTCATAAGAAGTAAGTTAAAAATATAAGCAACTTGACAGATGGTTACATATTTAGCATGTCTTTGAAACTTGTATCACTTTTCGTTAATAAAAGCATCTAAATTATTTGTAATCAGCTCAGATTGTTTATTGACATCTATCCAGCAAAGTCATAATAGTCCACACCTGGGACCTTGTTAGGAAATGAGACACAAACAAAAATAACTTATGAAAGATTACCTGAGATACTTGAAACTTTTTAACATATATCCTCCTTCTATGGAACAAGAGAGGAATGTGCAAGGACAAGAGTAGAGTTCAGACATAAATTTAAAAGAAATTTGGCCTATTTGAATGCCTGTCTGTCTTAACAGGGGTTTTGAGTTAGAGCCCTCTAGTTCTGTCACAGAGATCTGAATGCTTCTGAGGCAGATGAAAGGTGCAAATAAACTTCTGGATCTCAGAGTTAATGGAGAGGAGGATTCAGACAGCTGATCCAGGGCAGCTGCTGCTTTTGCAAAGCAGGCAACAGCCAGAGAAGTCTTATGGAACCTGCCAGGCAGCATGATTTTGCCCCACACCTGTAGTAAGTCAAGCTACCTACCCTCAGCACAACCCTGTGTTTAGAACACAGGATCCTGGCCTAAATCTTGCCTAGTCCAGGTGTACACTTCTTCCCACGTGTGCTTAAAGAAAGAGGCTGTTATGTCAGATACAATAGCACATTGTCAGAAGAACAAGTCACAACTTGGCCACAAGAGTTTTCAGTATACTTTGAAAAAACCTAGGGAAAATAAAAATGTAGCCAGGTTTCCAGAAGATGTGCCACTTAGCAACATTACAGGAGTCTACTAACTAAAATTCCACCAGAAGTTTTCCTCCTCAGGCCATATTATAAGTAGTAGTAATAGTTAGTAGATGTTATGGGTTTATCCTCAGAATCCTAATTATGAAAAATAATGAATTTGGCATGGATAATTGTAGTACTACAATTTTAATTCATACTTCAAGAGTGCAGAAACAGATACACAGACAGTAGAGAACTTTTTGAACTGAATTATGCTATTTTTTTCCCCTCCAGATTAATTGCGCGCTCTTTAACTGTCTCAATGATCAACCATCATCAGGTCTTTCATTTCACCTTCAGGCTCATGCTTTCCTGAATGATGCTACTTTCATTAAATTTGTTTTTCTTGCATTTAAACAGTTCCTTTTCATTCATTAACAAACCATATATGAACATTTGTTGTCCATATGAAATTATGCCAATAGAAGTCTTGCAAACTGAAATAGCTATGTTTTCCCACTCTGAGGGCTGGAAAACTTGTCAGTTGAACTATAACAGGTTGCTTTTGCCAAGTTTTCTGGTTACAACTGAATAGGAATATCTGTGAAATTAAGCAACATTTTCATATTTGATAGTTTGTCAGTTGTCTAAAAAAAAAGCTAACTGATACAGCAATCTTAATATGGAAACATATTAGCAATATGCTCCTCTGTGTTGATCACTGCAGAATCTCTCTGATTTGGCATAGCTTCAAGAATAACTATGAGCATGGCAGGATCCTTGGCTTAGCCATCTTCTTGCACTCATGTTGGTGTAGTAGGGTAACTAATTGTGCAACTTCTGCGCACATAGTCAGTAAGGGGGAACTATAAAGACAGCTTCTGAGATGCTGTGTGCCCAGTTTCCAAAAAATGTCCTGTTTTCCAACCTGAAGCGTCCTCCTGGATGAAGAGGGAGATTTTTGATCGGGCTGCAGGAAACCATTCTCTCAGCCCCATCAGTTGACTGCATTCAGATCAGTGGTGCAGCTCACATGCAGTGCAACCCCACGGCTGGCGCACACAAACCCCTCTTGGGGATGCTCTGAAAGGCAGGTGCTTTCCTTTTGTCCATCACGGAGTTCGCTGCCCCTGTCACTGCCTCCAGTGGGAACCGAATGGGTCACGTTCGGCTGCGTTCGGGCACTCTTCACTTGATGCCTCCAGCCCCGTGGAGCAAACATGTGTACCTTGCTCCCATTGAGTGCTTCCATAAAGGCATGCCCTAGAGGCAGCCAGCCAGCCAAAGTAGGCAGCTTCTCACACAAGGAACACAAACATGCCATACCAACATTTAATATTTATTATCGTACCTCTTATTTTGCACTGCAATGGGATATATATGCATGAAAAACGCCAATCACTTGTTTTTAATTTTTTAAAAGTTTAATAGTAATAAAATAGTTATAAAAATAGCAATGTAATTAGAGTAGTAATAATCTGGACAATTTGGATTAGGACAATATGAGACAATAGAAACAAAGAGTTACGGAAAGTCCAGGTACCTTTTCCTGGGCAACACAAGCCCAAAAAAGGACACACGTGAACAGAGGATTAACCCTTAAAAACAATAGCCTGTTGCATATTCATACATCTCATACATGATGCATCAATTCCATTCAAACACAGGATTCGGTCTGGTCATCCTCAACTTCTTCCTCTTAATCCTAATGGCGTCTTCATGGCTGAGTGAGTTGGGGAGAAGTTCGTTTCTTCTGATAAGAGAGCAATAAATTCTTTTTCTCTGAAAGATTTAGGTGTCCTATGGCTGCTATCTCACTGCCAGTCATTTCTTTTAAAAAAGTATCTTACATAGCATCGTGTCTATTTTAACATTATGTTATAACCTAAAACTATATTTAACACACAACGTAAGAGAATTAATCCAGCATAACTTTCTAACATAACACATATAATATTAATTTTAATATTTGCGAAAAGCCAATCATAAAATACGCATTTTTCACATATATATAAAAATATATATGTTCAGCTACCTGTGCATCCTGCAAGACTTCTATGATCTGGCAGCAGCTGGAGGTATATAAACCATAATAAATAAACCATAACTCAATTTCCACATCAATTTTATATCCAGAGAACAAATAAAAACTCATATTTTTCGACGTTTTAATATGTGAATGTCAAGCTTTAATAAACAACATTTACCTCAAGAGCGTGAGCAGGGCGAAAACCCGCATGCTTATGTCAAAGCATAACGTTAGAAGCAACATCTGTCAGAAAACTGAACAGACATTCAAGGGACTGGTTTACAGTGTCGCGGAGGCTCGCAGGCTGGCAGCGGGATCAGCTCCGCGGCGCATCCGCAGCCGGGCTCCGGCCGGGCCGCTCGGGGCGCGGCTCGGCAGCCCCGGCCCGCCCCCGGTCCCGCCCGCCCACGCTGAGGCGCCAAGCGGCGAAAGCGGCGAACGCAGCGTGGCCGCGGCACCATGAGCGGCGCCCAGCCCGGCCACCAGCGGAACGGGTACGCGAGTGCAGGGCCCGCGGGAGGCCTCGCCAGCTCTTCCCGCCCGCCGTCCCGCGGCTCCCTCCCCCACCGCCACCGTGCTCCCCTCGCACGCCGGCTGGCTAAACTTTTTCCGGGCGGGCCGGGCCTCGGGGGAAACCCTGGTGGCGGGGGGTGCGGCCGCCCCAGCCTCTAAGGGCGGGAGGGAGGGAAGCTGGAATCCTCCGGGACGGGAGGGAGGGAAGCTGGAATCCTCCGGGACGGGAGGGAGGAAAGCTGGAATCCTCCGGGGCGGGAGGGAGGGAAGCTGGAATCCTCCGAGGCAGGACGAGAAGGGTCCGCGCAGCCGGGAGTTCCCCGAGCAGCGCCGGTCTCCGCCGTGCCGGGGGAGATCCATGCCGGTGGGGAGGCCCATCCCCGGTGGGGAGGCCCATCCCCGGTGGGGAGGCGTTTCCTGGAGCCCCTGGAGGCTCTGTGGTGAGGGCATGGCCTGTTTTACAGGGGTTTCGTAATCGCTGGGATGGGAAGAAGAGCAGGTAGGGTGTCTTGTGTTCATTATTTCCGGAAATGAGGACCGGCGTGAGTAATAGGCAATTAATTAAAGTCAGAAGTGACTGTAGAAGTGAAGTACGTTCAGTGAAGGGAAGTGTTCCTATACTGCTTAATTGAGGCTCAGTATTCAAACACAGTGTTTCTCTTTACAGGTTTGATGGGTTATCTCCCAAGAAAATTGTGAATACAACTAATTTGCAATGAACTAAGTACTGTTTTTCTGTAAGAAAGATTGAGTTTTCTCTTTGAAAACCTTCCCTCCCAGTACGGAATATGTAATGACCCTATCTCAGTACCTATATAATGGGAAAAATGAGAAGCCTCAAGTAAAGAAAATCTCACATTCATTTAATCTAGTAATGATCATAAAATATGACATTTAAAGAAGAAGCTTGTATTAAAGGTCATCAAGAGCCCGTATCCTGTTTGGCTTTTGGGGAGCAAGAGCTTAGCTGAAGATGTTTACTTCTTATTTTTAATACACGCTAAATTTTTTAGCTGTGATTTCAATGCCAAGGTATTGATAGTTGGTCTTCAGTAGTATACATGATACTGGGGAATAATACTGCTTGAAAAGAGTTGCAACGTAATGCACATGACATCAAAGATAAGGAAGCAGAGGAAAAACTTTTAAAAAGAGTGAGATTGATCTGATACCCCCCCCCCCGACACTCCTTCAGCTGTACTATGTTGTTGTATAGCTGTCATAATTGTCATATGAAAAAAAATTGAGATTATAAATTCCGGTTTAGGATTCTCAAAAGAAATTTTCATTATGTTAGACTGTTTTTTTAAGTAGCTGAATGACATTTGTTCCTTTTTCAGATGGTGTCACAGCTTACTTGAAGTGAAAAGGGAGGCAGTGTTCTGTAGTTATAGAATCTTTTTCTCTATTTTCCCTTGAAATAACCTTTACAAAATTTTCTATAGACTACTAATTATTCTAAAATTTAGGTTTTTCTTTCCCCCATTGTCCTTAGCAGTATTCTTCATAGCTTTCAGTTTCTGTTATTTTTATTCAGAAGTTCCTATGGATTATCCTAAGGGTAAGCCTTGATTGCCTGTTTTACAGCTAGCCATAGTATTTTCTAGAGTAGCTTTCATTCATGCAATTCTAGAGCTTGCAAATGAGCATAAAGAAGATTATCAGCTGCCCCAAATCCATAAACTAATTTTCATGTGTGTGCTTGACTGCTAGCCAAGGCCTTGGCTTCTGCTCAATCAGAAATTAAGTGGTTTATACCCATTTCACACTCTTGAGTTCTTGTGCACTGAATAAGGGAATTGTCTTGCCAGACATGGTGATATTAAGTAGAAGTAATTGAGTAAGGGCTTTGGGGGGGGGGGGTTATTTCTCTTTGATGTAAGCCTTCTGCTTATTTTTTAGCTATGCTCTTCTCCCTGTGAAGTTGGTGCTCTGAGGGACCTCCACTTACATACAGTTCTGTATTTATTAGAAAAGTAAATACTAGCTTTTGTTATGTTTTGAATAAGTAGAGTTGCTAGGGAATAATTTAACAAAAGGAGATCTCACGACCTCTTAGTTCAGAGTACTGCTATCTTTCTGGGGCCCTTTTCCTGAATGTTTTATTCAGTGTAGTTCTGCATTGTGTTTTATCCCTCTCCAAAGACATCACTGTGAATGTCACTTAGCCAGAAGTGATCGTTGAAAGTCCAGTTGTGGTTTAGATTTTGTAAATCCCTTTTTTGGAGATATTTTAAATAATCATACAGCTGAAACATTTTCTTGATGTTTTAGTTAACCTGGCAAAGTTCAGTTTGGCACAGAGTGGTGTATATCTTTAATCTCTTCTTGCTCTGAGCACTTTCCATTCTTGGTAGGATATAGCCCCAGCCCTTTAGTTACAGTGAATCAAGTCAGTTTGGGCATTTTTAGAATCACATTCTTGATTTGTGTGTTTGCTTTGACAATTGACAGTTCTGGGCACTATTTGCAATGTTGTCAAAGTGTGAGAGAGGTGTGTGGGTTGCATCAAGAGTGTGTGTTCTTCCCTCCTTACTTTGAGATGGTGGCCTTAAAGGTGATCCTCATTCATTCCAAGAACAAGCCAAAATTGCCAACTTGTAATGTGCCACATACAGACTATTCAAAACTAGCAATTTGTCTTTGCTAAATAGCACATTGTAGGTTTCTAAAGTACAGTTTTATCATTGTTTTCACTCAAAAACTGAAACCTCTTTTATGGCAAGCTAACTGCAAGCCTCTAATACTTGGTTTTAGTTATAAAAATAATGATTAACTAAACACTTGCCTTCTAATGTTTGTCTTCTGAAAGTGCTGGTGCTAGTGTTGCTGGGAGATGTCTTGCTGCTTGCAGTTACCTGTGATGAATTTTTCTGCATGGCTGTACATCACAAGACAGGCATCTTGGTCTTAACCTGTAGTTTTTGGTAAGAGGAGGCCAAAAAGAAAAGTACTGTGCCCCTTGTATTTTGATAGGCTAAATCATTGTATTTGGGTTGTTCCATTGGTTTGGTTTTCAGGTTGTAGCAGTGATAGGTGAGAAAGTTTGGGG
This sequence comes from Agelaius phoeniceus, assembly GCF_051311805.1. NCBI lineage: Eukaryota > Metazoa > Chordata > Aves > Passeriformes > Icteridae > Agelaius > Agelaius phoeniceus. The sequence continues at coordinate 41,799,364 of NC_135268.1, read as the reverse complement.
GAAATTTCTTTCAATTTGATCTTCTGTTTGAAATTTTCAAAGCTTAAATGTATGTGTGGAGAGGGAGATATCTGCCTTTCTTTTCTTTGAGCTGAAAAGCACAGAAATTCCCCTGTTGTGTCTTACACTGTCTGAGCAGGCTTTCACCCATAAGTAGGCAAGAGAAAATTCCTTCCTCCTTCCCCCAAATCTACCCTTCAGGGCAGGGAAAGAAGCAACCTTTTGTGGCACTTCTATATATTATTTCTAAAGGAAAAGTTCTTGAACCCATCTCCTGTCAGTTTTCAGGAGGCTTCATAAGACAAAATCACAAGAGAAAATTAGCAAGGAGCTGTTGGAACGGCCTCAGATCTTTGGTGGTAAATGTTGTAACAAGAGGTAAACTTAGGGTGATAACAGATATTAATGCCTGCAGAGGAAGTTACCAAATAGGAAGCTACTGAGCACTTGTAGGCAGAAGTACAAAATAACTTGGATTAGAGGTTGGCAGTTATCACAGTCATCATAAAAAAGATTATGTTGTTTGGGTGAGAAGAATGGCAGTACATGATATACCCGAACCTTAGAAATACACAAGGTGTTATCTATAAAGGATAAATTGCTCTGTCTTTGAATTGCTCAGTGCTCTGAATATCTCAGCCTTCTTATCTAAAAATGTAATTTGCAACCTTGCTTGATATCTTTTCCTTGAAAGGAAATGTTGCATGTATAAGTTCCTGGAAAGCACTTGAAACTGATGGTTTTACTGTCAAAATATTAGTGAATGTGTGGTCTTAGCCACATTCTGATCCTGGTTACTTTAAACATGAGCACATTAAAACAGTACAATTTGTAGTAACTCTAGGTCTGTGGTGTTTGCTGATAGCTGGTTTTTTCTGTCAACTATTGTTTCAGCAGTGAAGCATCCTGCAAAAAAAGAGAGGATTATTTGGAATGGCCTGAATATTTTATGGCGGTAGCTTTTCTGTCAGCACAAAGAAGTAAAGATCCAAGCTCTCAGGTAAGAAGGTAATATATAATAATAAGATAACCTAATCTGTATTGCCAATCACATCAGATGTACACATAGTGGTTTCAGGAATTTCTTAAGAAAAGTTATTTCAGTGTATAGCTATTCAGTTTTTAACATAGTCAGCACCTTCTGTTACAAAAATTCTCTTATTGGGCCTGACCTCATATGTATAATTCTGTGTACATTTGTAGCTTGGAGTTTTATAAATCATCTTTTCATCTGGAAGTTAAAATAACACATGCATTTTGTCTCCTTTTTCCAGTAAATACAGTCACTTTTAGAAGAGGATAAAACTGCTGGAAGTTCTAGGTTGTAATTTTTTGAGACACAACATTTTACAAGTTTCTTTTCCTCACCTGTAAGAGTATTTGTTTGTTATTGGGTTGACTGGAATTTTCTTCTAGTTTGTTCCTCCCTCAGGATCCCCTGTTCCGTATGCTTCACTATCTGTTTCCATTTTTCACATGTTTCATGTGCCTCTGTTCAATATTGTTCAATATTGATTTCAGGTGATTGATACAGCTCCTGAAACATGCTATTTGTTCTGCAGGATCCAGTCATCCTGTTAGTCATCACCCTTTGTGTGAAAAAAATCAGGAAGCAAATCACAGAAAAATAATCTGTTCACTTCATTCTGTCCATTATGGCACTTAGCTCTCTGAAGGTTATTCACTTGGGGCTAAAGTTTTGTTACCCAAGGGCTGGTTGAGAAACACCTTGTGTGAATTAAAATTAGTACTGTTGCAATTTCAACAAATAATATAGGCAGAAAACATAAAAATGGGACACATTGTCATTCTTTAAGAAGAGTATCTTTGTAGATTTAGGTTGAAGCAATAAAGGGTGAGAGTTAAAAGGTTTGGAATTCTAGTGCATGTTTGCAACAAGCCACAAAGTCTTGTGAGGCCTGCATAAGCCAACACGTGTATTTCTGTTACATCTTTGAGAACTTGTTGCTCCTACTGCTTCTGGAAAGCTAGTCTGAGGAGCTGAACTTTTGTGTTTACTAGGGTTCATTCAGTGCTGTTTCTGCTCCCTGAACTAGGTTATTTCTTAAGCAGACAAGGAACAGTGCTGGCAGGCTGGGATGGGAACAGCATGACCAGAGGGGTAGCAGAGTTACATCTGCCCTGACTTATTTCAAAACCCCATCAGTTAGGTACAATTGTAGCCCTGCTTACTAGATGGTGTGACTTAATATATTAAGTGAAGCTTGTATCTCTTAAATGAAAATCGTAGGACTGACTATTCATGTCTCATCTTCATTGTTGACATCCTGTTTTGCACGCTGTTAGTACTATGTAAATCTGATTTTATTTAGGTTGGTGCCTGCATTGTAAATTCAGAAAACAAGATTGTTGGAATTGGATACAATGGGATGCCTAATGGTTGCAGCGATGATGTACTACCCTGGACAAGAACAGGAGCAAATAGACTGGACACAAAATATCCCTATGGTAAGGCTTCTTGTGGTTGGCAGGTTAGACTTGTGATGTCTGTATCTATGAAAGTTCAGCGGGTAAAGTATCAATCAGTTTTCTTCCACTCACTTGATATTGATAATGTGTCCATATGTGGTACACCAGGATAAAAAATCAGTCTTTTTGAAGGACTGAATTCTTGGTGAAATAGGTTCATAAATATTAGCCATTTTGGATTGGGTAGTGAAAGCCTGTAAACATGAAGCAGCTCATTAGCAAACAGTTGCAGTGCATGCAGATAATTGCTGATTCTGTGTGTTTGTCTGCACAGAAATTACAGTGTGTGTATATGTAAAACAAGTAATTGGGTCGAAAATACAGGTATTAAAATTATAAACTCCAGTAGTTGTGGGAAATTTCCATTTCAGGTGTTGATGGCATAGGTTGTATACACTGTGAAGAAGCTGAACATTTGTCTTGAAGTCTGTGTGCCGTGGGTCTACCCTTCTATGGGTGAGGTGACTTTCATTGTTTATTTCAGCCTCTGATGTGATTCCCATTTACTAAGTGGACAAAAGGAGCAAAGAGCAAGGATGGTAAATGTGGTTGAGTGCTGCTTTGGATCTTGCCTTTGTCTTTGCAGCAGGCATTGTTTGGCCTTCTGTAAGTTAGTTAAAGGGCCCTATCAGCAGGGCTGGCTCTTCTGGATCAGGTGTGGTTTGCAGGAACCAAGGAGGCTGGGCTACCTTGTGGCCTGCAACGTGGGGAAGAGACCTTGGTTAAGACTGATAGGAGACCATACAATCCCCATGCTTCCCTAAGTCCCTCTTCATCTTTCTGTACCCACTCCAGCTCCTGCTGCACGTCTGTGTGTGACACCAATGCAGCAGAAGCCACAGGCAAAGGAAAAACAGGAGCTTCTTCAACCTTTGCTGCATCTCAGCCTGTCCTGAGCTCAGGAACGGCAGGGCAGAGAAACACAAAAGAGAGAATCAGAGCCTTGGGAAATTTTCTTTCTCTCTGTGTGGGTAGGGGAAAGTCAGCACAAGAGTTCACATTTTGGAGAGAAATACTGACTCTTTTCCAGTGACCAGTATCTATCTCTGCCTACTATTTCTGTTTCTTACTTGTAACTTTAACAATTGGTGTGATAGAGAAATTAAACTTGCATGAGTTTTGACATAGTCTGAGCTCACTCAGAGCTCTTTCTAAAAACCATTTTCTGGTTTTCTATGGCATTGAAGTGAAAGATGATATGCAGTGGCTCAGCACATAATTCATCAGTTTGATATTTTTGACTTCTTAAAACCTCAGTACTTTGTCCTTGTTCACTTCACCAATTTATTATAAAACCTCTAATGGTAACTCTCAAGACCATTTCATATTATTTTTTAGAACAGGTGTATTCCCAATACAGAGCCAAATTTGAAGTCTGCTCCTGCCAAATTTGAAGTCTGCTCTGAACCACTGGTTTTACATAGAGTGCTGTGACCATAATGGTACAACTTAGTATGACTGCTCTTTATTTATAGGGTGAAGAAACAAGTGTTAGCCCATTGATTAAATATAAAGCACTGAAAACAGAATATTGATTTTGGTTGAGTTTTTATGCTGCTGTAAGGTCTCAGTTCTGAGCTAAAATCAGTGCGGGTGGTCTCTGGCATCCGAGCACGTTCCAGGCACTCAAATCTGAGCTGACCAGTTTAAACTAAAAGTACTGTGAGGAATCTTTGTACAATACGATGTGAGAAATTTTTTCTTTTTGTTAACTCTGACTGCAGAAGATGAAGAGCATGTGATGTTTAAAAAATGAGCTAACTAGTAACAGCTTGGAGTGCTGTGTTGATTTCCAGGAGTTGGTTTAACTACTGCCCTTCCCCCCATTATCTTAGTCTTCACCTCATTAAAAAAATCACAACTTTGTAACACAAAGTGTCTGCTGTGATGAATAAACAACCTATTTTGTAATTCACAGATCATTTAAACTCTAGCAATTTCTTATTAATCTTGATAGCACAGTTGACAGACCAGACAAGTATATATAAAAAAAAAATCTTCTGCTTAAAAAAATTCTTGGTAGATGCAGAGACACATAGAATTGCTGCTAAAATCTCATTAAACTGTCATTTTTCCTTTCTCCTTTTGCTAATCATCACAGCATTTGTGTAAATTGAACTTTTTATCCTTGCATCTTCCTGACTGGCTTGTTCAGAGACAGTGCAATCTTACTGTGAGCTCCATTAGCTAACCACGGGACTGATGGCACTTTCATCACTACAGCGTGGCTTATTAGATGAAGCTGTGGTAATTGTGCATGTACCACCACACTAAGTTGGAAGATGTCTTCTGGAGCTACTTCATGCATCTGCAGTGCTACAGAAAAGGTCTGGGGTTGGATCTGAGTGCTGACCACCTGGTCCTGGGCACTCCTGTGGGTTAGACATACACGCTTAGCTCCCTTCCCGTGTTTGGCACCACTCTTAGTACCTTTCTCCAGAACAAAGCTTCACTATTGCTCTTCCAGTGGTGTTCCGGAGGGCAGGGTTGGAAAAAGACTGCAAAGAAAACAGTCATCAGGTATAGGCTTATAGTGCAAAGCCTGCTGAGATGGTATGCTTAACCCTCCTCCTTCCCTCAGGCATACTGGCAGATATGCAACACATACTCTGTTTCATGCTCTGAAAATCCCTCTCTGGTGGGCTGCATAAAAGTCTTCTCACTTCTTTATGCACTTTGAACTGAGACATACAAAATAACTGTGTGTTGTCATGGGACTCTGGAGCTTGAGGAAACTGAGGCCTGAGGGCAGTGTGTTGCTGATGGAGCCCCAAAATGAGCGTGAGCCAGTGTGTGCCAGTTGGCCTCAGGGCCAGGGGTCAGACCCTGGCCCTGTGTGTGTTTAGCAACATAGACATAGTAGAGGATTGGACCCAGAGGCAGTCTTTGCAGAAGGGGGTTAGGTGATCCTATAATAAATTTATTGAGCTCCAGAAGAACTGATGAAAGCACTGACCCTACAGCTCTGATCAACTACAGCTACTGTTTCATGGCTAAAAATCTTCCAATTTCCACCCTAAGTTTATCTGTGGTTAGTTTCTAGGTTGTTCCATGTGCCAGCAATGTTTTTTTAGCTTTTCTTGTGGTTAACCCTTCCTCCTTCCCTGTGCACTTACTGATAGCAGTTACCTTTTGAACTTCAGTTGTGAGGTTAAACAAGTCCTGTCACTCTTGAATTTTCCTGTATCTTGAAACTTGTTGGTTTGAAATTGACCTGGGTTACCTTGGTCTTGGTTTCCTATGTCTGCTGCAATATACTGCATGTGTCTATCTCACACCCTCAGGCATGGGTTCTGCTCAGCTCACTGTTAGGGGCAGTGTTGTGCTTGATTAGGAAATCCAGGTGTAACCTGAGCTACTACTGAGAGAAGGCATCAAATAGAGGATGCAAACATTTGCAGGGCATTTGGATGTTACAGGAGCAGTGACATGGATCACGTGTATTGGTACCGTGCATTCCTTATGAGACTCTTGAAGTGGATGGAGGCTCTTCCTTCTTCTGGTTGTGGTATATATTGGAACAGTATAGGCTTGGTATATCAGAAAGCACAGAGAGTTCTGCAGAGTGCCATTTTTCACAGCACAAAATCAAGATGTCATTGTTGTGTTGGAACTGGCTCCAGGCTGCCAGTCAGTAACAGCAGCAGGGATGTGTCTGTGCACATGAGAGGAATGGAAGGCCAGTTTTACTAAGATTAAAAGCTCTTCCTGAAGCATTGTGTTCCGTACTATGTGCAGAAGCTTCTTATTGATTAGGCAAAATTCTGATTTTCAGAGTCAAAAGTGTGCCCTCTGTTTCTGTTAGATGAATCTGAGGATTTGTTAATTCTCAGTTTCCTCTCACCAGTCATTTAAAATGCTACATTTTTGTCCTATTAATGCAAATCTTCCCACTAAATCTAGTTGCTGTGCTCCTGTTATGCCCTCTGTCTCCACTGTAATCTAAGAACATCCATTTGACAACCAGTCTCTAATTAAGGGTTTTAAATTAAAATGACTGGCAAATTTAGAAACCTCTGAGCAATACAGAAAATAGTGAATAAGTATGCTTACAAATATTTATACAGGTTCGAATATGATAAAATATGTGCTGTGGCAAAAATTATGCTCTAATTGAACAGTACCTGCTGTGTAAAATGAAACAAACTGTTATCAACATTTCCTTGTGTTAGGATTATGAGCTTTTTGTCAATTTTTCAGAGAAATGAACACTCAACAATATTCAGGCAAATGTTAGTTTTGTAGAAGCTGTTATTTTGACAGCACAAAATTTGATAAGGCACTCTGAGGAAGTGTGATGCTCTCTCTCCAATTGGCAGTGCAAAGATGAGGCTTCAGCTGGGAAGGGGATCTATAGGAGATAGTCTCCACTTACAGCCACTCACTCTTGTCCTGCATGGATTTCTGTCCAACTCTGGTGTCATACATCAAACCTGTAGAAAGTTTGGAGATTTAGAAACAATAGTTCCTCTTGTTCTACTTGCCTGATAAGAAACACTTCTGTGTCCTGCTAGGAGTAGAACCAGCTTGGAGCAGGATGGGAGAAGCTGTGAAATAGGGTGGGTTAGCTAGTGCTGCTCACATTTTGAGAGGTGTTTCTCTGGTCTGACCCAGCAAGTTTTGTGATGTTCATAAATGGCTGTGGTTCCCAGCTTCACTTTCCAGTTCTTGTGGAAGAAAGCTGTGAGGCTGGGGTTCTGTTTTTCTTTCTGCAGTCTGAAGAGGTTAGGCCTCCCAACAAATCTGCTGCTGTTATCCTTGCCTCTGTGCCCTGACCACAGCAGCTTCAGCACAGAGAGGGGGAGAGAGAGAACAGCAGGAGGGGCTGAGGGCAGTGCCAGCCCAGCATCAGTGTCCTGCCTGCCCTTAATGAAGTGACCAGCAACCATCCCTATGCTTTCAAAAAGGCTGAAAAAAATAGATGTCATTCTACAAGTTCCAGATCCATCAACCACTGCCCCCAGCGGTTGTCACTCCAGACTCCATTCCTTAAATTAATGTTTTGATACCTTCTGGGATTCTTGCTGTGTCCAGTGTCAGAGTTCCAGCAAGTAAAGGATAACAAAATTCTTAGTCTGGCTCAATTAGTAATTAATAGCACTAAAAAGTCATTCTCCTTAGCCCTTCCTCTGATTGCTTCTTTAAAAGGTCTTTAAAGTTATGGTGGTCCTTAGCATGTTCTTCATCAAGCATGTAAGCCTTTAAACACTATTAAGCACCTTGACTAATCTTGTGGTTCTCATGAAATTGCGAGTCAAAACACGTTTAGAATGTGGGAAGAGTACTTCTGACTCTGCAACCCACTGGGAACATGCTCATGTTCAGTGTTCAATCCTGAAAAGGTACCATTTATAGGGTAAGCTGAGGTCTCTTATTTACAGGTGAGCTTAAGGATGAGTGCTACCTCAGCTATGCAACACAAACCAGCATGCAATAAGAGATAGAAACACTAGCAATTAATACTACCAGTAATGAAGCAGTCATTCCTTGGCTTTTTTCCTTTTTTCCCCTCTCATGAACCTAGTAGCAGGTGGTGGGGATGTCAGAGCACACACTTAACTTCTCGTTGCATGGTTATTTCTTCAGCTAATGAAGCCTTTTGAGAATACTTTTCAGCTACTTCTCCAGAATGGAAACCACTGTTGTGGACTTGATATTATGTTGGCTACATGTGAATATTCTTTTTTTAAAACCGAAGCTCTTGAGCCCCTCATAGGGTATTGTAAAAATTCTTAGTTTTACTAGTCTGCCTAAAGATAACAATTTTCAGAGTTCTGAAAACTGTGCACCTGTTATTTTAAGTTAGCTTCTTACTGTCTCAGAGAGAACAATTTAAACTATTAGCAGTAGCTCTTAACAGCTTAGAAAACTTCATAACACCCCAAATATAAGCTAGTTAGTAATTAACAAGAAGGATTTTGGACTTCTGGATTTGTTTTCTGTCTCTCAAAAAAGCTGGGGAGGTCTATAAGAAGAATCTGGGGGTCATAGACCTATCTTACCTGGTCAATGCCTATTTGTCAGAGGGAAGTGAATATGAGTAAGAGAGAATTAAAAGTGGTGAGACAAAGCCTAAAAATATTTGTCTGATGCCAGCACCTTCTTAAGAACCATCTGGCATAATAAACCTTTATAAGTAGCACATGTCCAGGGAGATGTATAAAACAAAGACATGTGTAATTATAGCTTACCTGAATATACTTCCAAATCACAGCAACTGAGACAAAGTGGTTTGGTATTTAATAGCCCAGTAGACCAAAAAAGTAATACTGGATGGAAAATTATTACCTCTGGAGTCAGTGCAAGGTTCTGGTTCTGTACTAGTTTCTGCAATAAGTTCAGTAAGAAATACTTGGTTAGGCACATGAAAAATGTACCTAATTTTCTATCTGAAATGAAAACTTGCTGGGTTTGTTGTAGACTTAAGTACTTTTTGTCTGGGAATGATTTGTCTGTTTCTTATTGCTGTCACTGCATCTTCTGTCCACGTGGGATAGTTGTAATTTTTCTTAACTTCAGATTGTGTGAAGATGGTCAGGAGGCAAAATTTATGGTCTTCCCTCGCTCCAACTGATTATCTTCTATAAGTTATTCTTGGCCTGATCTTGTTTTTGCTTGGGAAGAGGTTTGTTGTTGAAAGTTTGTAGAAGTCTGCCAAAAGAACCTTTTTCTCTCATTAGTGCAGGAAGGAAACTTGTTGCAGTACTAATAATGAAACTTGTCTGGTTTTACAGCTGAAGATTTCTGAGTTTTAGTGAAGGAAAAATATTTACTAAAGCCATTAGTTTTGGGGTTTTTTTTTAGTTTTGGGAGCCTTTGAAAGCATATTTCTTTCTGGATGCCTTCTATATTTTAAACTGCTGCCTAGAACACAAATATATTGTTCAAAGAAACTTAAAAGTGATGTTTCTGTTCTGTTGACATAACCCCTACTTCCAGTTGTGGAAATTATGTCACTCTTTTATTCAGTCCTCTGTAGCCACAGAAAAATAATTCTCTGACTATTTATTAATTTATTTATTAACCTTTATAAAGGCTTTATAAGATTGGTGCAACTTAGTAATGTACTTGGAGTTCAACATATTTTCTGGATTTTCTAAATGTATTGGTTCGTATAACTGCATCTCTCATACACCTAATGGTATATATTTAAAATACAGGGTGACCCAATAACAATTGCAGTAGAAACAGTAAAAATGAAAGAAGCCTTAATGTGATGATTCTTGGCTCTTGGCTGATTTTTTTTTCTTTTTCAATTTCCTGGTTTTTGTGTTGGTTTCTGGCTTTACTGGTTATGAGAAGGTATGTGGACAGCATAACATGGGCGTGGTGGAAGCCAATACTGAGCTTTCTTTTGCAAGTGTTCAGTCCTTTGTGACTTGCTTGCATGGGAAAGTTTGTGTGCTGTAAGTTAGGCTGTAAATTTGTAGTGCATTAGCTGTTGTATAGAAAATTCCATGTAGACATTTAGCCCATATGGAAAACATTTCCATTCAGCAATGATTCCTGTGTGTTGAAGGTAGTGCGCTCAGTTATTTGTGTGGTGAGATCATTCACACAGAGGTCAGCATATAGCACCAAGTTTGCTATGAAGTTGTGCTGTGCAACTTGGTCTGTTTTAATTTTCACATGGGCACAAGGGAGAAGAAAACAACTTTTTGAAAAAATCTGTTCTTCTAAACAAGCAGTGGAAAATCTCTTAAAGTTGTCTGCACATGCAGGTCTCTAAATGATCTCAAACCCACACCACACTTCATCTGTTTAAGAAGTCAGGGCAGCAGGCAGTTTCTTAGTAGGTAGGTGTATAAATTATGCAACTTGCTGTTATTCCTAGGAGTAAACAGGAAGTTGTTGCAGTCCTAATGTTTTTTTCAGAGCTTGATTGTGGACAACACAGAAACTGCATTCTTCTCAGCTGTGTTGGTAACACATTAGATAACCTGCTCTGTACTCATTATAAACACTGGTGCTGTCTGTCCTGAAAGAGCTGTTATGTATGGTGGAGCAAGGCAGGATGGTCCATTGCTACCTGGCCTGTCTCAAATCCATGGAGAAATACAGGACTTTGTTTTCCTGCTTATGAAGTCTGGCACCTTTTAATGAGCAGTAAAGTCACTCTAATATTGAAGCTGGATGTTTTTATGGCCAAGTGTGTCTTGTGTATTCTGGGGCTGGGAGAATCCTGCAGCAGTGCTGAGCCTTTCTGAGGCCCAGAGGACAGAGCTGCTTGGTTTTACTTGGCCATTCTGCTGCCTTTAAGAGCGCACAGAGCACTCCTACAACCATAAGACTGTTCCTATCTGTGCATGTAAACACATAAATGAGCTGTTTTATACTGGCAGTTAGATACTCCAGAGAGTTGTGAAGCTGTGAGATATTGCTTCACTAAGGGTGGTTGCAATGGCTTGGCCCACAGCCTACGGCTTTGTTGCCTGCAATAGGTGTCAGCAAATGGCAGTGCTAATGCACTTAATGATATCATTACTAATCAGCAGCCTGGTCAGAACAATTGACCTTCATTGATCTTGGTATTTCTGCTTTTATTTCTTTCTCTGCCCTTTATGATAAGCTGTGCAAGCTATTTGCCTTTGAATATACTGCAAGCAATTATATTGTAACACTTTAATTTTAGTTTGACCAATTTATTTAATGATCAGTATTATGAATTGTTTCTTCCCTTGTTTAATCAGTGTGCCATGCCGAATTGAATGCCATCATGAACAAAAACTCAGCTGATGTGAAAGGCTGCAGCATGTATGTTGCCTTATTTCCATGTAATGAATGTGCAAAACTCATCATCCAGGCAGGTAAGCAGTAGTGCCAACTTGCTTTTTCAGGGTTGCAGTGCTGCCTGCTCATTGGCATCTTCTAATAGATGTATTTGATGTTAAATTGCTGATGTTAGATCTAAATTAATTGCACTGTCAACCTCATAAGATGCTACTTGTGAGGGTTTTTTGCATCTGAATGGTGCCAAATTTTTCCAGTGCTAATTGCATCTAGTGTGATTCTAAACGTGCTTCTAATTTAGGTTTGTAACTTCTTAGACCAGGAGCTGCCAAAGAACAACACAGGCTTTGCATATAATTACTGTCAATTTTACTGTGCTCTGGCACATTGAATAGAGTAGGGCAGAAAGAAATAAACTTCTGCATGACAAAAGGTCTGTTGGGAGTATATACATGAAATTTTAATTTGAATGTGATGCATAGTAGATATTTGAAGATTTTAAAATATCTTTGCTCATAAATGTCATAAGATTTCTATGATCCTATTTTAATTATGTCTTTCATTACAATTATTATAAATCTGTGCCACTGCAGCGAGTGTGCTGGCCTGAATGTGTCTCCTTTTTTGAGATTAGGCAGTATCTGCAGCAGGCTTCAGTTCTGTAAAAATCTCTGCTTAAAGTAGCATGTATTTTGCTCACTGAGTAAAGTCATGCAGTCCCAGCATGGGTTGCTGTTCTAGGGAGTGTCTCTCACTACTAATGGCCACAGGAAGAAAGCAGCAAACAGAAGGCTTCTTTATTTTGGTTCAGTATGGTTTGAAATCAAGAGGGGTGAAGAGGGAAGGAAGATGGTATTCTGCATTTGTGCTTCATACAATTCTCTTACTTACAGAATCAAAATCAAATGGCCTTCAAGGTAGATTGGCTGCTTGTTCTCAATGTAGTCACTCATCTTTTTCCTTATGCACTTAGGTCAGCACTAAATTGCAGTGTATTGGTATTCATATTGTCTGGCACACACAGGAAGATGTTGATCAGCTATGAAACGCTTGTGAATTCTCTTTTGAAACCTTTATATTTCTCCCCTGCCTAAGTGATTTAGGCAAGATCATTCAGCAATTTTACACAGCATACATTTGTGAGTAGAGGTGTACCAAGGAGTTGGAGAGTGTGTGGATGAATGCTGCCTCTTCTGATTTTGTGCACGAGACAGTACTATTTTTTTCTAGTATAATTCTAACATTTTTTCTATGTGACTTCTTTAGGCATAAAGGAAGTTATTTTCATGTCTGACAAGTATCATGACACTACAGAAATGACAGCTGCACGGCGGATGTTTGATCTGGCAGGTATTATATATAGGTGAGAGAATTAACTTTATTTTTACTCTGGAATGAAAAAAAATGGGAATGTGAAAGATACCAACTTTAGGGCAAATGTTTTTCTTCTTTCAGTCATGGAGCATTTTATTCCTCTGTAGTGTTTGTAGTTGGCTTCCTCTGTAGAACTGTTGCACCATTCTTTTGTTTTGTGTATGGTTAGAGTGCAATTCTGAAACGTTTGTATGAGAAAATGGTCCGTGACTCATTTTGTTCCTGGAATGGGAGTGAAACTGCCAAGGGGGTGGTTATTTATTACATTGTACTTGGGAGAGTCTTCCTTGACTCTGCTTTGGGCAGGAGGTAGGGCTAAATGATCTCCTGAAGTCACATGGAACCTGAATTATCCTGTGATCATATGAGTTGGACTGAAACAACCAACTGATTTTTCATTGTTGTTTTTGTGGATTACTCCATCCTTATTGAAACTTCAGTGTCTTGTTGTTGCTGTCAGTTTGGGAAGGTGTCAAACAGGCTGCCCATAAATAATTCTTGATACTCATAGCTGTTCATCTTCTTTGGTCAGCTTTTTGGTGAGAAAAGGATAAAACTTGGAATATTTGCCTTAAAGTAATGATAACCTGAAAAATGTTTCAAGAGTGGGGTTTTTAAAGACACTGTCATAGATACCTAAAGACAATCTGTTCAACAGTGAGTTTGATGGGAGTAGCATGCTGTGGGTGAGGCTAATTATGTAGTCAGGGAGGCTCTGCAACTCTAAAAAGTTTTACAGTATTAATATAAAGACTTTGAAAAATTTGCAAACATAACAATTCTGACAGATAAAATTTTAGGATGAAAGATACCTACTGGGCTAAGAAACATCCATGGAAAAACACAGCAGTACTTGAAATTCAGTTTTAGTCCTTCGGTGTATTTCCTGTCTACTAAGACTATTTGACTAAGAGGCATAAATCATTCTCTTGCAAGTCAAATCTTGTAACTTCTCCAGGGTGAGAGATGTTTCTTGCATTTCAGATTGCTATTCAGAACAAAGCGTTCAGAGTTTCTGTGGTCAGCAGCATGTGCTTTCCTGCGTGGACTGTTACTTATCCTTGTATCGATTGCTGAGGATGTAGGTGGTACTTAATGAATCTCTTGAACTGAACTGCAGAGCTTAATTAGGCACTAAATCCACACTATTTGCATAATCTTTTGTTTACTGGTAGACTGGAAAATATATGCTCAGTCCCTGTATACCTTCCTTGCTAATTGCTGCAGCAGATGCTGTAATGATAATAAAAGGAAACATTTTGCGGCAGCATAAACTTTAGAGTTCTAAAGTTACAATTTTTAAATTATTCCCTCTTAACTAGTTTGGGTTTTACCCAGTATGGCATAATGTGATCTATTTCCCTTCCACAAAACATATTCTATTAAGCTTGAAAGTGTTTTTCTAAAACTTGGCAGGAAAAAATTGATCAAAATATCAATATTATCAAAATGTATTCCAAATATCTTTTTATATGCATATATATACAGAAGATTTAAATATTTTTTTCTGGATGCCTATATCTGTACCTAGATCTTTAAATAGATATTAAAAATATTTGAAATATTAATATATATGAACAAAAATCACTGGTAACATTATGCCACCACCTGCAGCTAAGTTGGTAAAAGTCCTTTGACTCCTGGGTAATTTATAAATTCCAATAGCTGAAGAATGTACAGGGTAACCCACCCCATGTGTCTTTTTGTCTTAGTCTTTCTTGTCCAGGTTTCTCTCAGTGTGGTGCACTATAATTGGCTCCTATAGAGAAGAAAACTACAAGAATCCAAGGATGTGTTTTTTGGAATTTTTTTATTCCTTCAAAAATTTAGCTGGAGCTAAAGCAAGCAAAATGTTTTAACTACTCACTAACTAATATATGTATTTTTCTTTTTTTTTAGGGAATTCAAGCCAAAGTGTAACAAGATCATCATCGACTTTGATTCGATTAACAGCAGACCAAGTCAAAAGCTTCTGTGAATTATGTCTCATTAAGTCTTTAGAAGAGTGTGATTATCCTTTTCTAAAAAGCTGCTAATGCCTTTCATCTTGAAGTTACTTGCAACTTTTTAATGGTTTCTGTAGCTAAAGTAGACTTATAAGAAATCCAAGGCATAAAATGTCCCGCTCACTTCATCTTGTCATGTGGAATCTAAATCTACTTCAAATTTTTTATGCCTTTATCAAAACTGCTTAAAAAATGGAGACACATAGGTGAAACAATATAAATAAAGAAAACTGTGCTGATTCTTCCTGTATTTATCACCACATGCTCTGGTGGGCTGTCAGCAGAGATTCAGCCTCAGTTTAACAGCAGTACTTGTAACCAGTGGTACGGTGGAATATGCTAATAGACGTTGATCTCTCTGTTGGATATGTGGATCTTCACAGCTGATCCTAATAAAGAACAAAAAATGTTATCCATGCAAGTGCTGATCTTACAACTAGCATAACACTAATATTTAAAAGGTTTTACAGCTTTAGGAATGTGTGCCATTTTGCTTGTTACCCAACAAATGAAATGCTGCTTTTTCTTCTAATTGCTATCTGACATTGCCATACCTGGGGAGGGTTGAGAGAGGAAGCTGTTCTGAGAATTGTCCATGCCTGAGTGAGCTTTACAGGTGATTTCAAATCCTTGGTTTCCCCAAGATTCCAGAATTGAAGGGGCTTGAGGGAGGAAATAATTTGGTGCTTTACCTCTGGGACTTTTACACTGAATTTGTTTTCATGTGTAAAAGAAAATAATTTTATTGGTCTAAGCTGTTCCTAGATAATCCAGTATAGCTCAGTCTTAAATTCTACCTGTAAGGTAACTGAATAATTTTTTGTCCTTTGAGAGAAATTGGAGATATTCAACCCATATCTGTATCTATGCCAAAAGATGTAATTGCGGTGTTAGCTTGTTTCCCAGTGCTGACATAGTACCTCCATTTTCATAAATGTTGCCTAAAATAATATCCTTTTTAATTTTATCTGGAGATCTGGGAATAGATTTGAGTTCATTTTCTCTAATTTGATTTTTAAAAATTAAGTATGCCTAATGGCTTTGTTTAGATAACATTGGTGGTTGTTGGGTTTGTTGTTTTTGGTTTTGGTTTTTTTCTTTTTAATGTGGTTATACTTCAATGAGCTTTTATTTTCTCTACAAAAGCTTTGTTTCATATTTTGGAGCATTATGTAATTTGGCTTCATACCAGTATTATTAAAGTCTTATTAAAATCCACTACACTGAAGTAGACTCATTATTATAATATTAAGTCATGCACTTGGCTCCAGAGCGCTGCTGTTTTTGCAATCATATGGAAAGCATATTTTGTGCATTTGTGATATTACATAAAATATAATGTTCATGAACCATTTGACTACTAAAGGGATCACTGTAATGTATTATGTGTCCATTTATAAGATAATTTCTGATTTTCTTTTTCCTACAGCTGTTTTCCATGTCAAAATTGGTCTGTGGCTTAGTGCCAGAAGAAGAAATTTGCGCATATGTGTGTGGGGGGGGAGCATGAAACCTGAAAAATTACTTTAATAAAATGTCACTAAGCCAGTTAATGCACATTGTTTTCTTTGGTCTGAATTAGTAAGTAAAAGCATTTTGACTTATACATGTCTGACAATAGGACAGAGGGGAGAGAAGAGGCAGAATTTTGGGGTTTTGCTGCAAAATTGCTATTCTCTTCATATATAATTGATAATCTAAATTCAGATTTAAAATGTGCATTGTGACTCAAGTTACTGTAAGCGTTTCTTGTTAGGCCTTGGATACTGTGAATATGTAACGTGCATAGAAACTTGAAAGTTGTTTTGAACCAATGTCCAGATATTTTTAGGGAAGTACTTTTATAAACTTTTTTTTTCCCCCCCAGGACTTCCCTGGTTGTGTAACAAAGAAGCAGTACTGGAGAAAAGGGTAGGATTTTAGAGTTCTCCTGATCAGGTGTGGGTCTGATAGAGGCGCACATACAAGATATCACAGTAATGATCAGTTGACTCAGGCCACTAGGTGGACTCTTAATTCCCAGGGCAACTTTATGGAAAGGGAAAAAGCATACGTACAACTCTCGAGACATTGTGTGCTTAGTTTGAGGGTAATGTTTTAGAGAAAATCTTAAAGAAGTTTGGATCCTTACTTTGTGCATGTCCAGAATTCTGTATACGTCTCCGTTTTTTTTGGTTTTGTTTTAATGGTTCAGGTGATAGTGCTTTGACTTCCAAATAAAGAGCACTTGGTAGAGGAAACAAAGAAAACAGCTAAATATAATAAAGTGTATTTCTGCTGCTGAAGCTCAAGTTTGAGATGAATAGAACCATTTGGAGTGGAAGGATTTCTAGAGGGTATTTAGTCTTACCTCTTGCTGAAAGCACCATTGACTTACAGGTTAGCTCCAGTTGCTCAGGCCTTGTCCAGGTGAGTGTCTACAAGAACAGATTGTGCAGCCTTTGTGGTCAGCCATTCCAATTCTTGATGCTCACTGATTTTGCTCTTCTGTGACACAGGCACTGCAACAGGATCCACTCAGTGGATGCAGGCATCGAGGTGCATCCTGTTCTTTCAAGCTGCCTTCCATCCCCTGGGCACTCAGCCAGCTGGGAGCTGTTCTGTTCCTGGTGCAGGACCTCATCAAGTTTCCATCAGCTCGTTCCTCCAGCCACTACTCCAGCTGGACTTTGAACTGTTGGCCCTTGGAGCCTGATGGTTCACCCTTGTGAACAGGTCCTTCTGTGGCTGCCAGCACCGCTCCTACAGCAGCCTCCCCCCAGCCTGCTGGGAAGGGGAGCTGGCTGCAGGCTCAGGCCTTGGTAGGGATTGCTTGAAAAACCTGGTGCACCACCTGAAAGCAGGCTCTGGGGAGCACTTTGATAGTTACCTTGGTACCATTAACTAGAAGAAGTCACATTCAATAAAATGCTGAGACACTATCCAGTTCGAAATAATGCTGTCTTAACTATTAAATCTAAATCCTGCCAGCATCTAGATTTTCCTTATAAACATTAGACCATTCCCTTGTCAGAAAACCCAAGGAACTGGCAGTCTTATTTACATAAATTTCATTTAAGAAAGGGTGGTTTCACAGCCTGGCATACTGAGTAAAAGCACAATCTGCATCTTTGGAGCTTTGATCACTGGCTGCATTTTATTGCTTTGTATATTAGGAATATTTTCACAAAGATTACAAAAAGTGCTGTGACCAGTACAGTTGCTCTGATTTCTCAAATAGCCTGTGATAACTGGCAATATCTCAGCCTGAAAGCTCCATGTACATAACTGCAGAAGCTGCAGTAGTTCATCAGCTAACAAAATGAGACTTGCAGAGATTTTAAGCTGTTGACAACAAGCAAAATGAATTAAAATTTGACTTACCACCCTTGGCTTTTCTCTCTGAAGGTGGGTCACAGGAGCCATCCTGCAAGTGAACGAGGTGGGGCTAGCACAGAGGCCTCACCTGATGCCCTGAAGCAGCAATTGCAGGGGGCTGGGGCTAATTCTCACCTGGTGCCTGGGATAAGTTTATGAGCTGCAGCTGGGGCTGTGGGGAGCAGGTGGGCTTTAGGGAGCCAGGAAACGGCTGTGGAGCAGCATGAGACTCATAAAGGAGCAGGCAGCAGTGCTCTAGTTATCCAACAGGGTTGGTTTAGGTTTCTGCTGCACTGGGAGCACTTAAGAATGAAGTACGGAAGTGACCACAGCTGAAAGGCCATTTATTTGCAGCTGTTTCTTCTCAGTTGCAGGTAAGAAAAGGATTTATATAATAGAGGGCTGAAACTGTGAGGTACCAACTCTTTCTCCCTTCAGTGGTGATGGCTCAAAGGGTTTGTACCGCTATAGCTTCTTTTAGCAGATTTATCTCCCTTCCCTTTAAAATCCAGGTTTATCTAATGTAAATCTCTGATTTGAGAACAGAGGGGTAAAACTTGTTTCAAGTGTTCAGTCTGCATCTACTACATGGTTTTAGCCTTGGGAACTACTGTAAGGTACAGTGCAAATGCATGGACAGAGCTGACTGTCTAAGAAACCCTACATGAAACTTTTAAATCCACATTCCATTCCTTTTACACTTAATGCACCTGTTTACTTTCTTTGGTTAGAAGGAAATGGGGGAGTGGGGTAGGAAAGAGGGGAAAAATTTAAAAATTCATGAACTGTCTCTGTCTCATTCAAAAAAATCACTGCCTTCCTGGCATTTACAGCTCAGTTAAACAGCAGTGAAAGCTTTAATGAAGCATGTGGTTAATCAAGCTATAGAAGATTGCAGCATTTGATTTTTTTTTTTTTTTTTTTCTCTGCTGGAGTAAGAGCTTAATCGTAGCAGCTTGCTTCCTAACACTGCTCATCTTCAGGAGCTGTGGATTTATGTCTGAATGCTTCAAAGACACTGCTGTGGCTGAGCTTTGAACCCTTCCCTGCTGAGGAAGTATCCCGGGGGAAGGTGCCTTGGGCAGCTCCATGCCTGGAAGGCACCACCAGATAATTGTGGTGGGAGGGCTGCTGCCTGTCACTCTGAATAAGCAGCGAGATGGGCACCATCCTGCTCTGAACTGTGCAGTGGAAGGGCAGCACCTAAAATTGAGATAGATACGTGAGACAGGGTACATGAATTACCATCATTTGTTTTGTGCATCTACCTGTTTGGGGTTTTTTTATTTTTTGAAGGAATTAAGGTGTAGGGGTTGGAATGGGAAACTACTACTTCTGTCTTGTATGCTTTAAGATTTGTGCTGGAAAATCTTGCCTCTGCCAAGGCACTCCCCTTGCTAAATAGGAGGCAAAAGACAGAAAATCAAGCTCGATGTGCTGGATTTTTAGTTGTTGACATTATATATTGTGTTCTTAAAAAACCCTGCCCTAAGGAGAGTGTGCATAATGTGCTCCAGCAGCAAAATATGCATAATAAAGAAGAAATTGCTAACGGTTTCCTGGGATTTCTTACTCAGTTCTGTACCTCCCCACTCCTTTATTGTTTCAAGCTAATGTGTACGTCAGTTCTGCCAGGCAAACGTTCAGGAAGGCTCCCCGCACCAAAGGAGAGGAAAGGAAATATACTCAAATCACTGCTTCAGAGGCATAAGTTGTGTCTTGGTTTGCCAGACCTGGGTACATTCTTTAGCTGGCTATGTAACTCTGCTGTTGCTGCTTGTTGACTCGTGCAGAAGTCTTTTATGTGGCATATCTTGTTGTGAGAGGGTTTTCTTTCCTTCTCTGTTCTATCAACTCTGACTGCTAATCAGAATGTTGCTGGGTAAACAGGACTGATTAAAATTAAAATTTTAATTTTGTGTTGTAAACAATATGGCACTTTAATATTTTTCCTGTTATTAAAGATACTACTAATAATGCATCTAGTGTTTTTGTGGTACGGTTTTCATATTTATTTCTTGAAGCACTGACAAGTTTTGCTTAAGAGCTTCGCATTCAGATGCCAGGATTTGTTTTCCTTATATTCTCTTTTTTCAAGGGTGACTGACTGTACTTAATTATATTGGATATGGTTTGCTTTGTTTTGTTTTTAATCTTATGGAGAAGAAATGTTTCTTTGACAACTGGAGACATCACACTGTAACAAACAGCCATATCGTGCATGCTTTAGTCTATGTGAATCTACTTGTTACTGTAACATTGCTTATCTAGCTTCCAGAGGAGAAAAACCAGGCGCTAATTAGGTGTGGAAACACTGTAAAAGAGTGTTGGTCGGTTCTTGGAGACTTGCCCTGAGGGGAAGGACAGGGAGACTAGAAAATCCTAGACAGCAAAATAAATTTGTGATGGGCTGTTGAAGTGTGGGGATGAAAAGAAGCGTGTGGTCACACAAGAGGTCTGTTACCCGCCAGACTCTGCAAGGCCAAAGGAAGCTTGTTAGAAAACAGGGTAGGAGGAAAGAACCTCCCTGTGATTTGGTGAAAAATAAATGGGGTAACAGAGGGTGGAGAGTCTGAGTATGTCAGACAACCATGTTCTAAACTGAAGGAGTTTTCAAAGTGGCCAGGGAATATATATGCCACAAATCCCTGCTTCTCTTGTGCTAACTGGAGTCACCTTCTTCTGAATTGGACAGGCTTCATAATGCTCTAGTGTACCAGGAGGTCTCACCAAGAGATCACTGCAGAGCACGTGTGTGGTTGGTTGTGGGAGTGCACTGAAATTTCTGCGTAGGCTGGATGCAGCTGGACTACAGCCTCTGTTCCAGGGAGTCCCATGGACAGTGGCTTCAGGGACTGCAAGGGAGGGTGACTCTATCCCACTGAGAGCCACATCTCTACCCTGAAAATAAAAATGAGCAGTAGCTTCCACGGTCCAGTGGCCCCTGGTGACTTCCAGGGTGTGCTTTGACTACTGCTCCCTCCCCTCCCTGTCCTCTTGCATCCTCTCATTGTCTCTTCCTGCAGATCCCACCATCTCTTCCAGAGCCTCTTTCTCTTCAGAGATTTCAACAGAGATGTGAGCAAGAGGGAATTGTGGCAGAAGTGGCATTGCCATGGGTCAGCATGGCAGGGTCAGCCCCAGCAGGGCTCTAGGTCTCTGCTCCTTTCATTGCCCTTCCATGAAATATGGGGTCTGGAGCATTACAGCTGCCTCTGCAGGGTCATGTTGTGCAGAGAAGAGTGGGAGCCATGGTGAACACTTCCATCTGAGGGACACTTCTCCTCTTCTTGGGCAATGCCATGGTTCAGGTAGGATGGCTCTAGAAACAGGATGTCCCTACTGCTCTTCCCCTCATTGTTCATGCTGGCCCATCTTCCTGTTGTAAATGCTCCTGTATGAGCATGGGTGAGCCAGGTAACCCCCCAGCAGGATACATCTGCCTGAGCCTGGGCCTTGGGATCCCCGGCACCCTAGGAGTGCCGAGCCTAGAGAGAGGTCCCTGCTCATAGAACCATGGAATCACTAAGGTTGGAAAAGGTCCTTAAGATGATGAAGCCCAACCATCGGCCTAGAACTACCACTACTATGTTCACCATTAAACCATGCCCTCAAATGCCGTATCCACACGTCGTTTGAACGCTTCTAGGAATGGTGACTCCACCACTTCCATGGGCAGCCTGTTCCAATGCTTTACAACCCTTTCTGTAATTTCCCCAGGTAGTTTTCCTGGCACAGCTTGTCCTGTCACCTATGACCTGTGAGAAGAGACAAAACACTACCTGGCTGCAATCTCCTTTCAGGTAGTTGTGAAGAGCCAGAAGTTCTCCCCTGAGCCTCCTTTTCTCCTCACTAAACATCCCCAGATCCCTCAGCTGCTTCTCATAAAACCTGAGCTCCAGACCCTTCACCTGCTTCACTGTCCCCTGGACACACTCCAGCACCTCAATGTCTTTCTAGCAGTGAGGGGCCCAAAGCTGAAGACAGAGCTTGAGATGTGGCCACACCAGTGCCAAGTACAGAGGGACAATCACTGCCCTGGTCCTGCTGGCCATGCCATTCCTGATACAAGCCAGGATGCCACCAGCCTTCTTGGCCACCTGTGCACACTGCTGGCTCGTGTTCAAACAGATGTCATCCACTATCTCCAGGTCCTTTTCCACCAGGAAAAATGTCAGGGATGGTTCTTGCTGTGTGGCATAAAAAATTGGTACTTTCATACATTTGTGTTGAACAAAAATCTCAATAGACTGATCCCACTGTTCACTTCTGGCCAGATCCTTTTCTGTTGATCATAGCTTAGAGTGCAAGAAAAGCTGCACCTACGCTTTGCTGTGAGCTAGGTAGCTTGTATAAGTGAGTTTGCATATTCCCCTTGCAGCTAAGATGAATATAGTACTGCACATTTCCTGTTCATGACAGAAAAGATATGTGCTTAACTATCCTTTAAGTCAGCAGGGCTAAAGCTGATGATGTACTTACATCCCTTCCTGACCCAAGGTCTATAAAGAGATGGAGCCTGATGTCCCTATTGGCATTCAAATATCTCCTTTCTGACAAAGTCTGAGAAAACAGAGCTTTACAGCTCAGTAATAAATATTCCAATTTGAGATTCTGCCCTCAAGTGAGGCTACACATTACCTGGATTGATTTTAACTGCACTTTTAGCTTAGACTGAAGTAACTAAGGTATTCTTTCACATATCCCCAGAAGGGTTGGGAATGGACTGGGGAAGAGCAGAAGAGGGCTGTTTCAGGTCACAGTTTCCTCTAATGGGTAACTCCCTATAAAGTCAAAATACCTGTGTGGAATTGGAGCTTCACTTTTGTTTTATTTCAACCGCTTTTTAAGGTTAAGGCAAAACTACCAGTATCAGGCATGCAGAGCTGACTGACTTCACCTCAGGCAGAGGAGGAATATCGAGTAAGATGAATGATGTTTCTGAAAATTTGGCATTCAAGGGAGAGCAGGTCATGCGTTCACACACCCAAATGTGTTTTCTCTCTAAAGAAAAATCTCCAAAAGAGACAGAGGGCAGATTCTGATAACATCTGCAGGATTTTTTTTCTGTCTCTTCTTGGTTTTCTTTTCTTTTTTTTTTATCCCACAGACAGGTTCTGGTACTTAAAACTCTCTGGCAGTAGTACTTAGGAACTTCCTCACCCATGTAGTTTTTTCTGACTACAGAAAAAGAGTCCTTTCCAGTGTGCATGCCTATATACATGTAGCAGACACCTCTGGTCCCTGCTCTCCTCTGCTGAGTTGCCCAGGAATGCCTGCAGATTGGGCAGTAACATTCAGATGTGAGCAGTGAGCACTGCAAAAAGCATGTCAGCCTACATTGGGTTGTCTGTTCTGATTTGAAAAAATCTGTTAAAGGATGCAGCAGGGGAGACAGGCTGTGGAGAGGAACTTAGGAGGCCAACATCTAAAAAGGGAAGCCTCTCAAAAGAGCCAGGAGTTGTGTTTAAGGAAGGCAGATTGATCTCCTTGATGTCAGGCAATGAGACTTGACAGATGAGCAAAGTTTAAAAAAGAAGTTTATCTCTAACCCAGAGATAATGACGGAAGTAGAGTGAACAGAAATTGCACACTTGGAGCCTTGTCCCTGTGTGTTGCAGGGCATGCATTCCTTGACTTTCAGTTTCGGGAGGGCACTACAAAATCGCAGGACAATGCCTGCCCCGGGGGCTGAGCAGCAGCCACCCTGTGCTGCCCCAGCTGGGATCTACAGTGAGCCTCCTGTGGCAGAGGGGAGAAAGCTCTTGCTCTGCTGCTGCTGAGGGTGAACATCATTGTCTCCCCAGCTGCTGCCTGCAAGCTGCAAGGAGGCTTGGTGTGGTTGCCTTCAGCAAGCATGCTGCCTGAGCCTGGGGGAAACAAAATCAACATTAGAGGAGGCTCTGAGGGGTCAGGGACATTTAGCTGCTCATGGAGAAGTTTGATTCTGTTTGTAAAATGTAACTAAGGACTGACTTGTGTGATGCTGGGTGAGATGTTTTTAAGGCTTGGAAAAACACATTGAGACATTCCTGGTGCTCCTGTCTGCCGTGCTCTGGCCACCCTCGGACCAGGACTGTGCCTCTGTGGTTAGTGTTCCCTGATGGGACCCCTCTGTGCTTCCAACCCTGCCTTTGACTCTGGCCAAGTTTCTTCATCTCATTGTGTATGTGTTTCCCTCTCCTTTCCTTTGAGATATTGGAAAGAGGGATCACAGAAAATGGTGAAGGCTTTATAGTTATGACTCTCTTCCTGCATCTGTATGGGTCACACACAGTCCCACATCAAAACACTGCAAGGTCTTGCCTGTGAGTAACATCAGGGTTCTTTGGATAAATGGAGACTACAGCTCTACTCTGCCATCTGCTTCTAGACATTTCTTTTCTGAGCTAAATTGAAATCCCAGGGTCATAGTCTGATCAAGCTTAACTGAAAAATGTTTTTTGTATAGTTACAAAATGAGAAAACTTGTTCATCCAAAACCTGTTATAAGAAATGGCTTTAAACAAAAGATAACATAGCCTTCAAAAGATTTTTTAAAAGACCCAGGTATCAAAATCCTCATCAGACAGTGAAGAAGCTCAGTCTTCTGTAGTTGTTCAGGCACATTGCATTAAATAGCTGTACCTACTGATGAAACAAATACGTTTTGAAACTTGCTGTTTCCTTTTATAATTTCTGATAGATTTTTATTGTAACAATAATTCTTTGTTACCAGTATTTTACTAAAAGAAATACCTTACCAAGACTTAATGGAGACATCTAACCTTTAAATTTCTGAATTAACAAGTTCTAAAATTTAGCTTAAAAAATACAAATTAAATATTTTTTTTCCTCTGTCACCTTTTAAATTCCTGAGTTTTGTTCTCAATGAGTAGCAAATAATACTGGGAAGACTGAACACATTTAAATATGTGGGGATATTTTTGCCAAGAGGGCTTGGGAGAAGGAGGGACTGAGTGGATTATTTGTGTGGGTGATGAGTTGATTAGATAAAGTTTATGGAGTTACTAAAAAGCATAATCAAAGAGTAGAGCTACTGATTTTCTCTCTTCCTTGTTCCATATCCTTTCATCATATGCTTGCAACATCACATACAATTGGTATCCATGGAAATTATATGATATCAGGAGCAGCTGATGAACTCTTGAGAAATAAATGTCCCATTTTCATGCAAATATTCTAAATAGCAAAGAGGTGAGGAAGAAAAATGATTGATAAATAGAATTCTTTCTGTCTTAGAATATATTTCAGTATTTTCCTTGAGGCAGCAGTAGATTTTTGAAATTGTGTTCTTACTGAACACAAACTTTCATAGACCAGTGTGTGAGCATGCAAGTTATGAGGGAGAAAGCAAAATATAAAATAATGCACATTGATTTTGTGTGGAAGTATTCTAGATACTCCTTGTGTAATTTAACTTTATTGTCAGAACACAATCCAATAACTAGAAGGAGCAGGCACCTTCCATTTAAAAGCTAGATTGTGAGAGAGATTAATTGCTTGCTAGGAGCTGGATGTTGGTGATTAGTGTAGTCTGTGTCACAGGAAAGCTGGGTCTACATGCTCCCTCAATAATGCACTACAATTCTACCTTTCTCTCTGCTTTTAAATGAGAGCAGTATAGTATTATTCAAAAAACTGCTCTTTCTCTTGTAATTTTATTCCAAACTGTAGAATTTATCTGCACTGATGTGAACATTTGCTTTTTGTTCTACTGCCAGCGCATTTTGATGCAGGGTCCTGAAGTGGGATGGTTCCAGTCTGTGTATCTGCAGCCAAGGGTGAAGATTAATTCTTAAATTTGGCTTAATGAATCGTATTTCTGTGGAAAACTGTGGATGGGAGCTTCCGTGAAGAGGATTTTATTCTGATATTATCATCATCATAATGTTATCATCATAATCTGATGTTATCAGAGCGATGGCAATAGTGGGAAACTTCCCATGAAGAAATTCAGTTTCCTGACAAAGAATTCCTCTAATACTCCTAGGGTACCATGGTGAGTTGACATTGCTGGACACCAGGTGCCCACCAAAGCCATTCTGTCACTCCCCTTCCCAGCTGGACAGGGGAGTGAAAACAGAACAAAAGGCTCATGGGTTGAGATAAGGACAGGGACAGATCACTCACCTGGAGCAGTCATTATCATGAGCAAAAGAGGGAAAATTGGTAGGATAATGAGAAAGAAAAATCTTAAAACCAACTTCCCTCACCCCTCCCTTCTCTTCAGGCTTTATTCTCAAGTATCCACCTCCTCCCTGCCAGTGGTGCAGGGACACAGAGAATGGGGCTGTGATCAGTTCACCACACTCTGTCCCTGTCCCTGTCCCTCCTTCCTCCTCAGGGGAAGGACTGCTCACACTCTTCCCTGCTCCAGCATGGGCTCCCTCCCACACAGACAGTCTCCATGAACTTCTCCACTGGGAGTCCTTCCCACGGGCTGCAGTTCTTCACCACTGCTCCAGTGGGGTCTGCTCTGTGGGGTGCAGTATGGCTCCAGGGTAAATCCTCCATGGGATCATGAGTCCTAGCAGAAAACCTGCTCCAGCATGGCCTTCCCATAGGGTTACAGCCTCCTTTGGCTGTTCCCCTGCTCCAGCATGGAGTCATCTTCAGGCTGTAGGTGGACACCTGCTACACCATGGATATCCATGGGCTGCAAGGGCACAGCTGCATCACCATGGTCTTCTCCACAGACTGCAGGGCAATCTCAGTTCTGGTACCTGCAGCGCCTCCTCTCCCTCCTGCGCTGACCTTGGTGTCTGCAGAGCTGTTGCTTTCTCATATCTCCCTCTTCTCTCTGGCTTCAATTTGTCATTTTGGGGTTTCTCCCCCTCTTCTCAGTACTGTTATCCCAGAGGCGCTACCACCATCGCTGATAGGCTCAGCCTTGGCCAGTGGTAGGTCCATCTTGGAGCTGCCTGGCATTGCTTCCATTGGACATAGTGAAGCTGGCAGCTTCTCACAGATGCCACCTCTGTAGCCCCCCTCCCACCAGTACAGAAGCCTTGTCACACAAACCCAATACAGACACATGCATAAAGCACCCTTCCTAAATTTTTTTTTTGCTTTTATTTTAGTGATCAAGATCCTCAAATCCCTTTCTCTGCCACTTTCAAAGAATGCTTATAAAGACAAAAACACACACACCAATTGTGTGAGCTAGCTCTCCTCTTACATATCTCCTCTAAGGCCTTTGAAGCAAGAACTTAATAAAAATCTTGTGGTAGTCACATACATCAACTACCTCTGAATTAAAAGAAAAAGCATAGAGCTAATTTCTTGCTTTATGCATAACTCTGTACTTACCTCTGTATTAGAGGTCATTAGAACTTCTGAGTTACTAAGATGGGAATCATGAGGAACCATGAGACTGTTGCTGAAAACAAAGATGGGAAGGGATTGATGCCAGGGTCTAGAGCTAATGGGCTCTTGATCCATTTGGTAGGCACAGCCTTCATTAGGGGAGTTGTCTGGACCATCAAAACTGTCAGCAACCTAATCAAATACACTTCTGGTACATTTAGGTGGATGCTTCAATGGGGATCAGCCTTGTATCAGTTAACACACACACTCCCCCCCACCAGTTTGATGAAGAAACATATAACAGCATATTCCTGGGATTATGTTCCTGTAAACTCAGGCAGTTATTATTTGGTTTCTATCCTGCATCACCATTGATGGTCTCAAGATTTCAGTTTGATGTGATCTATTTAAGATGCAACTTAGTCACCTGAAGGTAAATACCAAAGATATTCACAGCCAATCCTCAGTAGGAAAAGGGGACAGGGAGGGAAAGAGGGTCATTAAGTCTCGCTGACTTTCCCCCCTTTTTCTTAGGTTGTGGACAAATCGAGGTCAAACACTTCTAACCAAAATGGTACATGAGACTAAAGTGTCCAAAGTGTGATAGAGCGATCATTTCTTTCATCAGTGTGTCTGCAGAAAGCATCACATTCAGCTGTGTTAAACTTCCAGCATGAATGAGGAGTTAGTTGGGCTGATTGGGTCTTGCTCCAGGCAATTACACAAGTAATTGCCCTCAAGTCTGCTTTGACTCACTGCAAGCCTCCATAACCACTCTTCTCTACCCTGATAAAAGAGAGAAGAAAATTACTGCATCTGGGAAAAAACATCTGAAATACTGAAAGTTTCTGTGAGGGAGAAATATAGGAAAAGGTTATTAAGCAGTGTAAGTGTTAGCCAACAGAACACAACAGATGAGTTTGCAATGAGATTCAGTGGATAAAAAAAGCAAGTGTGACTTTTGGACTATGTCACGGAGAAGAAAGAAGCTCACAGAACTGTTCTGCAAGGTATTCTGCACACTGGTAGGTGCTAAGGTCCTGTCTAGGGCAGTTTCTGCTTTAGGTAATACACAGAGGATGTAAAGATAATTAGAAATCTATCCCCAGGGATGAGGAGAGAACTCAAAATGGGTAGCCCCTTTAAATGATGCTTGAATGGCACTACATGTTCTCAAATATTTGAAGTTATAGAGAGGGACTACTTGGCTCAGAAGCCTGTAACAAGGGACTGTTAGGGGACTAAGTATGGTAAAATGAAAAAAGGAGGAAAATTAAATATGTGAAGGAATTTTATTCTGAGAGTGTCACTGCAAACCTGTAACAGCAACGCAGCTTTGGGGGCCAAACCACTGTTGCACAAAAATCTCTAGCTTGATTTGTATTCCAAACCAACAGATACTTGAAGGTTTGAGGGTTTTTTCTTTCTTTATTCCTTTTCCTGCTGCTACTTAGTGGAGTGTTGTACATACCTATATGCTATATATCAGACATGGGCTGATAAAACAGAAAATGCTGGCATGAGTGTTTGCTTAGGAGAGATTTTTCTTTGCACCATATTTACTTGTCCCTGATATGGAACATGCTACCACAGTTTCCACTGCAATCCACACCTTCAAGCATCTGCAATTTATTGCAATAAAACTTCTAGCCTGAAATTCCCCTCCTGCTGTTTGGTCCCAGTGCAGAGCAGTTGTACATTTAAAACACTTATTCTAAATGCTTTATAAACTAGATTACCAGCAGGATAACTGCTGATGTTTCCACCTGAAAGTATTTTCCCTGTAGAAGGGTTTGACAGAGTGGTGGTCTCGTGGTAGGAAGGGACAACAATAAGACATTGGGATGCCAAATGTCACTTGTGTGACACAGGTCAAAATTACTGAGTATTTAATAAAACAGCTGAATTGCCCCAATTGCTTTGATAATATAGTGATTGCTGAGCCTACCAAGTAAGTAATTAATTTCGAGTATGTATTTACCTCTTGTGGCTAGCAGCCACCTTTCTAACTAGTTGGCACTATTAGGCTAAGGCAGAAGCCTTTAAACAGAGATTAACGAGCAGGTTAACATTTAGCACATAAATAATCTGCATTCTTTAAAAGCCTGTGTGGGTATTTAAAGAAGAAAATACCCTGCATGCCCTTCTAGGCCTTCCTCACTATTCTTTTGAGTACCAAGATCACCAGGACTTCTCTGTGACCAGTGTCTGTAGTTGTAGCAAATCTCCCCATCATTTTCAAGAGCTGGTATGATGGTTTTCTATTGCTTCCAGAGAATAGCCGTGCTCAGTTGTTGGGCAATACTCAGCATACCCCAACAAGGAAATTTTCTTCTCTTAGGGAGGTAGGAGTGAAAGTTGACATTCAGGTGATTTGTGGGCTCCTCCTCTAGAGCTTCAGCTGTGAAGAGAGAAGGTCCAGCATGGCAGACAGAAGCAAGGAAGGACATATGTGCATGTGCTGTGTTTGGGGTTTAGTCCCTTACCTGTAAATTGAAATAGACCAAATCTACTCATTTGTGTTAAGAGCTGTTTTGGCCAGTCTTACCCTCCTTTTAATTGTCAATCTCTTACAAACTGGTATTTATGTGTAAAGGGTCCCTGGCATCGTTCTCAAATATGGCACTGATGAAAAAAGACCCAAAAGTAAAAGAACCTCTGCTTCCCAAACTCTGGGAATTGATGTTCTCTTTTCTTTACTCCACCCCTCATGTGCTTGCAGATTAACAGTGCAAAAATCAAAGGGAAAGACACCAAGAACTCAGTATTATCCACCTTGCCTTTAACTTCACATTCTGTCACAACCTTAATGTAATTTAAGATGTCTAAGAGGTATTCATGGATATGTTGTCTGGGGCTCTGAATCCTACAGAGCCTTTAAAAAATGTATGAATTTGTAATACAAAACAGGTAGTTGTGTGAGTCAGCTAAAGCCATGCTTACTTTATAATGGATAAGTGGCAGTGAATGCAGTATAGCTTGCAATATCCTAGGGGGATATGTACCCACCTGTGATTAACCTTCCTTGGCCATTAAATGTCACAGTTGGTGCATACACATGGAGCAGAAAGAATACATATTTGTCAGTAAAAAGGTGACCGAATGAAAGAAATCATGAAATGACATTTTTCAGTAGTTTTGTCATAACTGGAGCATGGAGGAAAATTGCTTTCTGTAAATCTTGGCCCAACAGAACAAAACACATTTCTTTCCAGTTGGGAAGCCATACTCATAGACATAATGAAAGCATTGTGAGCTCTGACTTTTGCAAACTCTGATAGAAACCAATCTGCAATCTTGACAGATATGATCTTTTGCAGGATGCACTGTTCATTTACAGCAGCTAGAGACCTCAATTAATTTATGAATGAGGACAGCAGGCTGTGAACTCTCCAGCTCAGCCTAGGTGGAGATGTCCCTGTCTGAATTTATGTTCCGGTAATTTAAAAAGATTTATACAAAGCTTTTCTTTCATTTTGAAAGTAGATTAAAATTCTAATGGAAATCATTTGTATGCATTTGTTGAATTGAATAATATTTATTGCTGTATGAAAAGGGGAGCAAAATAAGAAAGAAATGCTGAAAAACCTTGCTATCAATAAAGTTAGTGAGGCAGGAATAAATTAGTAGAGAGGCAGAAGGAGCCCAAAGCAGAAAGTAATACTTAGTAGAGCCTGTAGAAACCCCAGTGTTTTATAAAAACATAATGAAAGCAATTTGCACCTGTTTCTGAACAAATAGATAACAGGATGCTATCCTACCCAGTGTGCATGGTCTCATAGTTCTTTAATTCATCTAGACAGACAGCATGAAGAAAGTACAGCTTCATCACGGACATACTGATTGCAGCTTGTAAAATGCACTCTGGTAGGGTTGTGATTTTTTGAGCAGGATGTGATGGTCACACAACATATTCATTTATTCCAGGAAAAACTTTTTTGAAAGCTCCTAGATGACTTCACAGCAGAAATCCAATTGCAGGAGAAGATATTATTAAGACTTCTGCATCTGAGGCCCATTACCTCATAACTCCTGCTTCTGAGGCCCATATTTGTTCCAATATGACCATATTGGATGGGATGAAATTTTGGGATTTTCTTTTGAAGGAATGGTTTACAAGCACCACACAGGGACATGTGCCAACACAACAGGACTGTATACAGGAGGAGGAATAAACTAGAAGTATGCTTGATCAAGAATTACTATGATTTTACTTAGCATTTGTTTTCTCTGAGCTGTGATCAATAGAGTCAACCTACGGGAGTTTTGCATGAAAAGGAGCATGTAAATATCTGAGCTGTTTCTGAAAAGACTTCTTGGTGAAAGAAATGTACTTTCATTAGCTGAATTGGAAAAGAGATTGCAGGTTCTCCTTAAGCTATTGACAGTGCTCACAGATGCAAAAATATTCTCCCTGAATGACTCAGAGCTGGGATCCTGTTTCCACATCTGAATGCAGAAGTCCAGGCAAACTGCTGGCATTGCATTATGACAATAATGTAGATAAGCTAAAGTAAATTTTGGCAAGGACTACAATTAGCTCAGCTAGCATACTGTATAGCCACGTGCACCAGAATAAAGGAAGGGGTGTCAAAGGGAAAGTAGTGCTGAGGAAGGGGCCAGTTCTTGGTGGGATGGGCTGTGTGAGCAAGAACATGCTGATAAACCAGTAAGATTTGAAAACACATTCTGGATGATCTCAAGTTAATTTAAATAATACATATATTATCCTGAAATGCTCAAACATATCTGGGAAAAACAATATCAACTAATAAAATATTTTTTCTTTTGGCATTCCTTGTGCCAAATCCATGAATTTAATTCCAACAGTCTCAAAATAAAGTGGCTTTTGATGATAAATATCTGGATATAAAGGAACAAATGCAGGGTGATATAGACATCCTAAAATGATGAGGGTTAGTTGTGAAAGTATTGGTGTGTTTTAAAGGCTGGCCAAATTAAACTTAGAACCAATTTATGATGTCTTTATTCACATTAAATAGTATTTTGTTTTATCTGTAATTCCATTGATGATTTGTTAATTTCTAGTAAGTATTTAATCCATGAAAACCAGACTTCACAGCGCATAAAAGAATAGGAATCTCATTAAAATCAATAATATTTTCATTAATTTCTAAAAGACATCAGCCAAAAAGATTAGGTGTTATCCTTTGAAGTGTGCCCATATTTTGATAAATTTTTTAAAAAGGTAAAAATTTGGCTCGTTTTTCCAAGTTTTTGAGCATGTTGGCCAGGTTTTTTAGAAGAGAAAATTGGCTCAGCCAAACTATTTTACATAATTTCTTTTCTGGGCTATCTGGTGGCAAAAGCATGCATAAATTACTATCTCTTTATTGTACGACCATCAGGAATGTAAATCTTTTCCTCCTACCTTTTATCTTAACTTATGGTTCACTGAACTATCCAGGGTGTAGGGAAAGGTGGGGGTGGGGCAGTAAATTAATACACTGCATTTTCCTTCCACACACATTTTTCACTGCCTTTCAGGATTTCATTTGACAAAGGCCCCGCTAATGGAAATGCAAATTTCCCACCTGTCAGAGTAGTTTTGACTCTGCTGTTTGTCATAGCAACACATTCCTCAAAAGCATGGCTATTTTGACTTCCAAGAAGCCAGGGGAATTAAGTTTGCACCTACCAGGGCTCTGCTTGTCCTAGCAGACAGTAAAGAACCTTTTTATGTAATTTTGAATGAGAAATATTAGCCTGTTCAGTTCTGTGCTATAAATAAAAAAACTATATAGATTGAAAGTCTTATTAATCTTTGATTTATTGTAGCCAGTCACCCATTTCCAGTTTAGTAGTTTTGTTACACTTTCATAGACAGCAACTTCTTTCATTTTCTAGCGATACATTAGTGATTCTGATTTTGATAATATTCCATCTAGTCTAACCTTACCTTTTGAGGGTGGGGTGTAGAAAACTACATGCAGAACAGTGGGCTACATGATTAAGATCCTTGGGCTACATGATTAAGCAGATTACAAGATGTCTTTTGTCTTTACTGTTCCACTCTAAATAGATCAGAGAGCCTTGCCAAATTTTAGTAGTATAATTATGGAACATACTTTTAAGAGTACAAATAGAGAAATGAGTCTCTATGCTGTCACATTTGTGTAAGAACTGGGAAAAAAAGCTTTTTATTCTCAGTAAGAGAAAACCTTTTCCTTCACTTTTTGAGAATTTGCACTTTTATTACTATCTAAATCTCAGTGGCCACAAGGGGTTGTGTTTAAGGTGAACACTAAATGAAATCCTCACGCTTTTCAAGCAGTCTGTCAAATTCACAGCGACTTGGGAGATCCAGGAATTTGTGTGCCATATGTTAGTCCAGATGAACAATACCAACAGTATATTTTTACATAGCTAACATTCGTGTTTGACAGTCTTCCCTAGTGTACTTTCTAGCCTAAGCAATACGTTCTCTAACTCTTCTCCCCCTGAAACCAATTCCTTTGAGGAATCACACTTCTTTTTTCAGTCCTGACCTCTATTTTCTTTTTTTAATTTTGTCTAGTTCTTTTCTTTCCTGGAGGGCTCTACTTATTCCTGTGAAATTGTAGTATTTCATCACCTCCATTGTCCTTGGGTCTTTCTTTTCTTCCTGATGCACTCATCCTTCACTAGTGCCCTTTAAAAAGCATCTCTCACCATTTGTGCTTTGTCTCAAAGAGGAAGGAAGGCCCTTTCCTTCTCTGCCCAGTTTGACTGTTGGATGTAAGAAGAACTGTGGAAACTCATGGCTAGAGCTTATACCTCACCCCAGGTATTATATAGCTGTAGAAGAGTAACTTCTACAGTTCACCTCTCTGTGTTATACCAAGGTCCTGTAGCGTCATTTAAAAAATGAAATGCCATGGTGTCATTCCTGCCTGTACAGCCAGGTATTTCTTGTAGGCATTATCTAGGTTCTAGTTCCAAACTGTATTTTGGTGATTGAAGAATAAAGGTAAATGAGCTAAATGCCTGACAGGTATGGATGGATCCTCTTGCTCGCACAGGTGTTGCAGTACAACAGACAGCAAAAGGAAACTTCTCACATGATGATGATATTCACACACAAAAATTCTCCCCTCTGCACAGATTGGAGGAGATCAGCAGCAGCCAGGGCTGCTCATTGTGAAGGCAAAGAGTGGTTCCAAAATGCTCCTTTCTGCAAAGAGACCATTCCACTGAAATGGATGATGCTTTCCAAGGCTGGAGTTGCAACGAAGTATTTACTTAGCTATAGAGATCATAATGTTCCACAGTTTGTTTGAATTATTAAAATGCAATATTGCACAAAAATCATTATTGCAGAGCTTCAAAACACTTACTGACGATGTGGTCTTGGCAAAGTAAGTATGAGTCTTTTTAATGTATAGTTGTTGCAACAGAGAAAAAGGAAACCTGTGTTTCATACTAAACTGTGCTTTCCAGAGAGAGAAGGCATCAACTCTAATATTGATTCCATGCAGATTGTTGTTGCTTTATATTTTAAAAATACCCCTCCTCCCCATCCTCTCTCAGCAGATCAGATGTCAATTCACTTTCCTTTTCTTGAAATAACACTGGAAGCAGATTGTTGACAGCTTCAAGCTTCTGCACAGTCAGCATTACAAGAGAGCCATATAGACAGGAACAGAAGTCAAATGGCCTCCCAGGAGCTCCAACCCATTAAAACAATTGCTAAGGGCACAAGAGTACAATAAACATCTGTGGTTTGTCTCCCCAGCACACCACATGCCTTTCAGTTTGCCTCTGCATGGAAAAGGGCTTGAGTGGTCTGATTGGACCCAGATGTGAACTTGCAGAGTTCAAGGCTTTCCAGGGCTTGAATTTTGGTTCCAGGCTGAGGCTAGAAGTCCTTGTAAAGATATGTTCCAGATCAATGCTTCCTCAGATTTAACAGCCCTTTAACAGTACTTTCTATTATTGGCTTTGTTCTGCTCTTTGCAAGCATTCTGATCTACCTGACAAACCTCATTTGAACTAAATACCTTCACTGCAATGTAGAAAGTAAGCACCTTCCTAAGGTTCCCAGGGCAGGCTGCTGTCCTCAGTCAGTCACTGGTTTTAGTTAAGTTGGTATAAAAATATGTATCTTGCCACATAATCATCAAGTTGCTGCTACAGAACATGGGCAGAGGAAAGGAATGGGAAGGTTAATAAAATAGGGAAGATCAGTGTCTGCCTGTTCTGAAGTTGCACACTTGGTGCTGCAGTTCTGCCACGCAGAAACAGTGTATTTTTCTCACTAGGGACTGGAGATGATATGTGCAGGTACTGGAAATGAAATAGTGAATCCCAGCCACCAGAGTCTGTGTGGAGGGAGCAAAGCAAATGAATATTATCTTTTGCTCTGCAAAGTTTTTATAGGAAATGTTCAATCATAGAGCTGATCCTGAAAAACTGTCATGCAAAGAAGACTAGAAATAAAGAAAGAGAGCTTAGGACTGCTATAGGATGCCCAGTGCAGAAAGGAGATGAGTCTGGTTCCTAACTATGCAATGAGGGGTGAGGGGGTCTTGTCAGCACTGCTGGGTCAAGTTTTGGGGGATGTAAGCAGGGAGGATAATCACAGCACTCTGGCAGGTGGGAAGGCTTTGCAATAGAAAGGATGACCTGCACAAAGTGAGTTACTGCCAGATGGCTCCCAGCTGGGGGACTTAAGGAGACTGTGATCTGGTTTAATCAAATGCCTGGCACCTTCTCTCTCTGCAGTGTCCAGACAGACAGCCCTCACTGCCAGTGATGGAAAGAATCAGGACTGATGAGACTGCCTTTTACAAACACAGTCTGGGCAGTGTATGTAATTCTTTTTGTTGGCTTCTTCCTCTCAGTAGCATTACCTTGAATACGAGGAAATTAAGGAGAAGAATTGCTATGAGCTTTGTAGGCACTTTATCGCTTTGATCTCCTCTCTGCCTTCTATTTCCCTGTCCCTTGTCATCCGTCTTTGCAGAGACAGTGACCAAGTTAAGCTAAACAGCCTTTTAGATTTGTTTGCAATTGATTTGATTTCTGCTTTCAGAAACGGTTTGAAATTTTCTAAGTGTGTTATCTTCACTAGGACTGAATTTTCAATGAAAATACTGGAAATGCTAGAACAAGGATTCAACACATCTACTGGATTTAAGGAGTGAAAAATACCTGTCATTTCCA
Source organism: Agelaius phoeniceus (assembly GCF_051311805.1). Classification (NCBI taxonomy): domain Eukaryota; kingdom Metazoa; phylum Chordata; class Aves; order Passeriformes; family Icteridae; genus Agelaius; species Agelaius phoeniceus. The sequence goes on along the minus strand of NC_135268.1, from coordinate 41,762,933 downwards.
TGGGGTGGAACACTGGACTACATGATTTCTGTGATTCCCTTTAGCAGGACATAAGGGAAAGGCAACAGAGACTGCATATAGCACTTGCCCTTATAGAAACTTGAGATGGTGGTTGTTAAGGTTTGGTGTTGCAAGAGGCTCCAAAGTAACTGGCTGAGCCTTCTGGATAGTTAGTTCAGAGCCTGCAAGGGCTGTTTGTGTTAAGTTGTATTGATTGTCTTGTGTATAATTTAATAATGTTGAAGTCTGCTTTCTTTCCTTGCAGCTATAGACTGCATCTGTCCTTGTTGGAGTGTTCCCATGGCAATCGTGGGTTGGAATTGTATTAGTTTGATTTATTCAATAAATAAGTAGAAAAATAAAACAAGATAATTACCCAACAATGAATAGCTACCATATGAACACAGTGAAAACTACACCAAAGGCCACTGGCAACAGACAACATTTCTAGTTTAAAAACAATGCAGAGATTCCCACCGTAATTTTTTTTTGCCTTCATTGGCCCTTTCTCCATTAAGTGTCAGGCTCTGTAGCTTACCCAAGTTTCACTGTGTACCAAATGTCTCTCCTGTCATGTCTATACCATTGTTATTTTTTCCTAAGCAGTGGCAGCAGCTTTTATGTGCTCTTAAAACTCAGTCTGTATAGTAGACATATTTGCAGGGAAGATAGTTCCCTCTTTCCTCCCCAGAGAAGTGGTACAAAAATCTGTGCTAATAAAACAAGCATCTATGCTTCAGCTGAGATTTGCTCTCCTAACAGTCCATTACATGAACATGCAGGCAGGCCCCCAAATCACTCAGGGAGTCAGCTGTGGGATGTGGGGATCTGGCTGGACTCTTGATAACGTTGGGGCAGACACAGACATGAAACAAGGCAGCCTTTGCATGGGGTATTGCTCTGAAGATTCTGCTATGGAAGAACAAGGCAGGTTACCTAAGAGACCAGGAAGATTTTGGTGGCAGCTCATAAGGAAATCACATCTGATGCTTAAAATAGAGAAGCATAGGTCACTTCTTTTATGATGTGGTTTGAGTAAACTTTCAAATCTTTGTTGAGAGATGTGAGGAATCTGGTCTCCTGCTACAGTGGCACAGCTTTTGGTGCAGCACTGAATGGAAGAGGTCTAAATGCAGCAGTGCATTCAACACTGACAATAAAATTTGATTTTGGATTTCCCAAATATTGCTCCAAGTTCTGGAAGCTGCTGACAGTTAACCACTGCCAATGCCTCTAACCACAGTGGAAAACTATAGGATTTTTGCCATGACTCCTTGTATGTTTGGGACAGGGGTGTAGAGCAGGAATGGCTATTTCTGAACAGTCACTCCAGGGCTGTCTGCTGACTGCAAGATGCATGTGTTTCAGTCAAAAATCACCGAAAATACTAGATTTCATAAAGCCTAACAGGACAAGAAAACTATTTATTCTGAATGTTCAATGCGCTGCTGCTGATCAGTATGTGTTATACAAGATGCACCCAGCGGTGTTCAATCATCATACTAAGCTAGACTTTTAATCAGAAGTAGACACTGTTATCCCTTTGAAGATCTTCTCTTTGTCCAGAGGACCTCACATAAGTGGAAAAACTTCCTAAGAGCATCTGCTGACTGGCTGAAGACATGTCTCACTAAGAAAGTTTCTAAACTTATGTTTGAAAACTGGCTTGAATGCTCATTGAAAGGCAGCAGTAATATAAGCTAACATTTGAGGCTCTCAAAGGGACCTGTGGATCCTGTTTCAAACCTAATTTCCATGAGAATTACATCAGCATTCAAGTCTCCCATTGCTGTTGGTGGAAATGTTTTTGGAATTAGTGCTAAAATATCAGAGCCTTTGTGGAGATAGTGTCTTTATGAGATGATTCCCATGACTACAGCCTGTTCCCACAGCTAGGTCTGTAGAAACTGGGAGACCTGAGATCTGTTTCTTGACTCTGCTCTTGGCCTGCTGCGCCTGTAACTCTTATCATCTCTCTGTAAAAGAGGGATAAAGCTTGGCTTCTTTTGTACAATGTTATGAGCACTTCAAAGTGCAATGTTTCAAAAGAATGAAGTTTTATTAGGAACCTCTGCTATTCTCACTTCCTCCTTGCCCTGTGGTATGAAGTACTACAAGAGCTGTGGCCTTGGAAGGTGCCTAGGCAGTCTCAGGAGCCTCTCACTGCTGTTTCTGGGGCTAGCTTGCCTAGTGGGAGCACAGAGCAGTGGGCTGGTGATTGTATAATTTCACCCCAGGAACTTTCCACCTAGGCCTAGGGTAATACCCTAGACAGATGCTGCTCCAGAGTTATTACAGCCTGAATTAGAAGTTTGTGAGGGGGAAGAGTGAACGGTTTCACCTTGGTTTTCCCCAGAAGAGTAGTGAGAGAGTATGTCCTAAAATAAATGAGAAGAAAGCTCTTAGATGGTGCTTCTTAGCCTGAGGAAGTAATAAGTGCTCTTTCTGGGCATGGAGATTATCAAGATACCATTAACAAGATTTATTTGCTGCTCCTGTGAGCATGTAGTGCATGTAGGTCTTCTCAGGCATTTGCAAAGCACTTAAGGGAAAAGCTTGGTGGTCTGAAGACTGGAAAAAAGGACCCTGTCCCTCTGTTATTCCCATGGAGGTTTGAGGTTGCTTGGAAATGACAAACAGAAGTTTGTAACTCTGGTTATAGCCAGAGTTACCAAGATCAGTGACCTCTAGTCTTCAACCTGTGCCTATTCTTTTAACTTCTGGAGACATATTAGGGAGAGAAGGCAGTGTCTGGGGGCAGATGGAGAAGAGGTCCTGTTTGGTATATGACTGCTTGCAAGATCAGGGCCTCCATCCTTCTCCTCTGCTCCAGCCCTTGCGACATTGCCTCCTGTGCTCTACACTGAGGTACAGAGGATTTATTCCTGCTCCTTTACTTGCCACTGATGGTCTGTTTAATCAATGGCATCTCCGTTAGTTAGTACTTCCTTTTGGATTTTTTCCACTTTGCTTTCCCTCTCCTATTTAGGCTGTGTGTGTAACCAGCTCTAGGACATCCTCTGCTTTTCCACCTGACCCGGTGGCTCTGCTCAGTACTTACACCACAGCATGATCTTGAGTAATGATTTTATCTTTTTCCAGACAAGCCCTGAAGCAAATTCACAGAGCAAGGTCTTTTGAAGTCCCAAACCTGCAATGTGGTGCAGAGAAACTGCTCCCCCTGGGCACCAGTGTTATGAGTCACTCTAGTCAGGGAGCCAAGCTGGGTGGCTTTTCCCCTTATGTGCAAGAGTCTTCTGGTCTGGAAGACAGAGCAAAGCCAATGTTATACTGCTCAAGCCATCCCCTCTAGAGCCTCAGCCTCTCCTACTGCCTAAAAAGATCCTCTACACAAGCAGTTTGATGGTGGGGGTATTGAGTTGGAATATATATTACCATTAACCACTGTACTGTTCATGTTAACTGATAAATAATGGAAGGTTTTGACTGTAATATGCAATTGACTTTGGTTGTTTGTTTTTTTTTTAACTCCTAACCTTGCAACTCTATCCATGAATTTCAGTGGATAACTTGTCATATCCTAATTGGTCTTACAAATTTTGTACAGTACAAATGTTTGGCAATGGAACTGTTTTGATCAAAGGTTGCATAAATCCCATTAGTCACAGCAGCTGAACCTGTATGAACCCTTTGATGGGGCTTGTACCACCTGAATTCCTACAGCACCATTACAGCTTGTACATCCTGTGTATAGATACGCTTTTAATTGAGCTCCTCTGGCTGCGTGCTCTGCTGGGCTAAGGCATGATGTGATCTGATGCAATGTGTGGGCTGCAGGAACCAGGCTCAGCAGCCTTTCTTAACTATGGGTTGCCAGCTCCACATCTCCCTTTCTTTGTCACCTAACATCACATCCATCGCGTTTTGACTCAATATTTCTTGTCTGCTCTGAGAAATGAAACAGGGCTCTGGAAGAAGTGGTGCTTCTTTACTGAACTGCAGTGATTTATGTACATGCCAACAGGAATGAGGAAATACAAATTCCTCCTGCTTCCAGATTTGCACGTGAGCCATTTTGAGAGCACTATTTTATTTCCTGGATTGCTGAACTCATTTGGCCTTGTGACTCACAGCACCACATGAGGTATATCTTAATAGGCCTGAAAGGTATGGCATGCTGTGACTTGATTTTATTTACATTTATGTTTATACCATGTTTACTTTAAAATGACTGAACTTCTGCAGTTGCAGCTCCAGGGTGGTAAAGTTCACTGAAGGGACAGTTAGGTTCCTATGATCTAAATCTGGAAGACCTTATTTAAAACCATGGCCACTGTTTGCCATTTCTCACTTTGCTTTCATTCAGTGAAACTGTACTGGTCTTTTATCTGGTCCCTACTAGCTTACTGCTTTCTTTCTTTTTTTTTTTACTAGCTCAGTGACTCTATTTGGATTTCCAATGACAGAAGTGATAGCTATCATTTATTAATAATATGAAGAAATGTAATTCTGACAAAATATTTAACTTTGAAGTGTATTTTCTTTCATTTAACTGAAACTCCTCAAGCTCATGGCTGACTGTCTCAGTTCCCTGTGTCTCTAACATCAGCACTCCATCTCAAAAGGACACCTTGACTAGCCAGAAAATGGAGTTCTAAGGCACTACAGGTGTAATGAGAAAAGTCAGCTTCTGGCTTATTGTGTAGTGCTGGTCAGGCATTTTCTGTCAAAATGTTTTTATTTTCTCTAGTCAGGAGTCACTGATTTGACAACTGTTAGTGGAAATGTACCTATCAGTTTTGGCAGGCGAGTCTTCTCACGCAGGAGAATGAATCTCTGGAGCAGGGCAGACGTCTATGTGCAGAGCATCCCACTTCCTCTAGTTCAGCTGGCAGCTCTCCCTGGGTCCTTGGAGATTGCTTCCAGTGCTCTGACAGTGCTCTGGAGACCTAAACTTCTCCCTCTAATGCTCTGATAATAATACTAGCAGAATGCTACTGCTAGTATTGAGGTATGGCTAACTCAAACTTGAGTTAGTTCTGTTTTGTGTTTAACGAAATAATTAAATGGTTTTGGGCCACAGAGGGAGCAGGTGACTGAAACTCTTATGGAACAGCTGCTTAAACTGGTTCTGGTCAGTGAGATCCTGCTTCTGTCTCTTTTTCACACCAAGCCTGACTGCACATTCCTATCCTCTTCTTAGGCCCAGAGTCATGCCTGAAGGCATACCAGAGAGATAAGATCCACAGAGAATGAATCTCTAGGAAGTAGGGTTTTGGGTCCTCAGAGTGGCTCCTAACAGGTTCAGATGTATGTAAGAGCTGGCACAAGCAATGGAAGACTTTGGCTGGGAAGAGGTGGGTGAAAGGGACAGGACTATTCTTTCGGACAGGAGTGGGCAATTACAATAGTTTAGTTAAAGCCTCTTTAGAGCCTTACCTGGGAGTTATACCAAGGCTTTCATGCAGTCTCAGGGAATGTATACATATACCACCGTTGCCAGTAACCAGTGGTTAGCATGTGAGCTGGAAAGATGTAACACTCAGGCTCCATTCCTGGCTCAAACTTATATATACCAGCAGCAAGCCCTCGTTAAGAATAAAAGGGCTGCTTCTGGATGGCTTGCAAACACAGAGATCGCTAGGTTTCATCCAGGTGTGGAATCAGGAGGTCCATTTTTAGGATGTGCCTACTGCTTTGCTCCCTTGTGTTCTGCAGCCCTTTTGCTCTCTTTTACTGCTGGTCCATTGCTTTGTCAAGCTAACCTAAAAAAGTCTTGTAAGACCAGGAGACTTGCAAACATGACAAACGGCTTTGGAGACATACTTCCCCAAAGGTTGCAGTCCCAGGAGCAGGCCTGCAGCTTGACCTTGCCTGGAGCCAGTAGAGCACATTGAGAAGGACTGTGCCTAACACCTTATTTGCAGAATGCCCTACCCCCCAACGTGCAGCATGTGCTGTCCCTCACCAGCTGCAAACCACTGTGTTAGGGACACCTGGTATCAGCTGTGGTCTGTGCTTCCCAGCTCACGATGAATTCACTGGGATTACTGGCTGGCACACGCTGCCATTATAAATATTTCCTTTTTAAAGTTAGTTAGGTGAGATTTTTAATAAGTATAGTCTACATATGAAGCTGATAGCCTCTCTGCTTCCAGGTACAGGGTGCAAGTGTCTGCTGAGCTGCTGTGGAAGGTAGCAGGTATTTTGAGTTGTTCCTTGCTAATTATTGCTTCAGTAAACAACAGCTGTTCAAATGCAGCTCAGCTTCTTGCTTTGAAAAGATTACAGTGCCCAAACTGCAGCCTGGTATTATTGAAAAAAGAAAAAAAAGTTATAATCATTTCACTCCCCTACTGCTACAGATTTTATGGGCCTTGTAGTGTGCTGTTATGTCAGGCATATTAATTGCTAGTGAGTCGATGTTAAGCAAATGAAACAGCTTTGTACAGCGTTTGGACACTTGGTTATAGACAGTTTAACAGCAGTCTTCTGGAGAGACTGTGCATTAGTCTTAGATTATTTTTCAGCACTGGAGGAATGGCTCTTTCAAAGTAACTATAAAATGAGCCATTGCTGCCATGCAATAGCAGTAATAAGCTGTTAAAGTACATTGCAAAGCATGAGGTCAGAGGCAGTATGTTCTTCCAGCCACCCAAGAAGTGTAATAGCAACTAATTAGTGCAGCTCCTTCAGAGGCTACTGCTACTGCAATGAGAGGAAAGAAAGGCAGAAAAGTGCAAAGGGGGGCTCACTGTTACTATCTGCCCTTTAGAGGAAGGAGTTGTTGGTATTAACTTAGCAGAGGGTGAAGGCCTGACCCAGCACAGCACTGTGTCAGCGATGTGCTCTTGGCAGTGAAAAGAAAAATAGCCCTGTTCTCTACTCCATGCAGTTCCTGCCCTTCTGCTTCCTTCCTGAGGAGCAGGATTTATAGGGGCATCTGTCTTGATTTGTTGAGGAGCAAAAATTACAAATTAACTTTCCAGGCATGTGCACACACATGATTTGCTGCACAATGCCAGACTGATCCCTTCCCCTCTGTCCAACTGGCCGGGTGGCTCTTGCCCACAGCCACTGGCCGAGCTACCAGCCCAGCAGTGGTGTGAAGCTGGGGCAGCACCCACGGCCACCGGGGGCCGAGAAACAGGCTGGGCTTTGCTTGAAGCGATTTTTCCATGCACTGGTACATTTCACTTGCTGCAGATGAAAGCCATCTGAAAACACCTTTTGTGCAGTTAAAAACAAAGAAAAAAACCCCCTCATGTATTTTACCACATGCATATATGAGCAGTCAAGCTGGCACCCTTTTGTTGTCTTTGTGAAGAAACAAGGTGGTCTGAGCCCACTGCTGTCATGGGTGTCACCTGCCGAGGGCAGGGCTCTGCTTTGGGCCCGCAGGTCGGGCCTCGCCGTCGGGCAGTGAGAAGGAGCAGGGGCTGGGCAAGCGCCAGGCAGCACCACGGGCAACACCCACTGTGGTGCTGCCCTTGTGGAGCCCCTGCCGCGGCCCAGGGTCCGCGGGATTGGCACATTCAGGAAGATCGGAGAGGGGGCACGGGGTGGCACTGGTTCAGCAGGACGTGCCAGGCTGCCTGGCCCGCTCGGGTCAGTCGGGTTCCATGCTGCGGGTTGGCACGAGGTCTGCTGCTAGGGGACACGGCATCTTAAGGCAGTATGTATGCGCGTGTGCATCTAATCTATTTATTTATTTATTTATTTATATTGCTGGAACCCCGCCTCAAGGAGGAGCAGCCCCAGCGCGCAGCGAACCCCACCGAGCCGATAAAATGGCGGCCAAGACCCGCCCCCCCCCCCGGCCCCTCAAGGGCCCCGCGCCGGGAGCTGCCGCCCTTCCCCTGCCCGCCAGGGGGCGCGCGAGCCACGGCCGGCCGGCGGTGCCGCGTCCCGCTGGAAGGGACAGCCCGGCCGGGGGAGCGAGGGGAGCGGTCCCCGCCTGGCCCGGTCCGCGCTGCCGCTTTGGGGCGCTGAGGGCGGTGCGCTGATGGCGAAGGGGTCAAGTGGTTGCGGGAGCGGGTGTTGGTCCCGGGTGGACGCCGTGCCGGCTGCCGTGCCGGGCGGGGAGCGGCTCGTTTGCGGCTGGAAGTGCACTTCAGTCCCTTCCCTTGGGTCTGAGCTGCGCTGTTAGGCGGGTCAGGAGCGGAGGGAGCAGTTTGCTGTTCCCGGTGAGGCAGCTCCCGGTTAAGGACCGGATGCTTCCCAGCGCAGCGGAGCTGGCGGAGCGTGAAACACCTGGGAAGGGAGTGACGGTCACTGAGGGCGAGGCGCACTCAGGGCACAGTGCGGTCAGAGCTGGCGCAGACAAGGCTTTACTATTTTAAAATTTTTGTTTGTTTGATTTTTTTATTTAACCTAAACACTTGCCTCTGGATGCCTTGAAAACATAAACATGCGGATATATTAGCTCTGGCTATGTTATTAGAGAGCGAGGAGGTTTGTTTTAGTTAGTTTTAATAATCAGCTGCTGTAGAAGGTAATAGAACAACATATCTCTGCTGAGTAAACCAAGGGATGTTTTTAAAATGCCTCAGCCTTGCACTCGCTGTTTAAAGAGCTGAAACTTTTAGGGTTATGTTTGTTGGCTTTGGTCTGTGTCAACTTAATTTGGATATTTCAGGGTTGTTAAAGGGAAGTAATAAGGAGAAGACAAACCCAAACCCTTTGGCCTGGAATTTACCAGAGTTATTAGGGTTTTACTTTGACGTCTCCTGTGCAGCTAAATGAATGGTGCCATAATCTAGTTTAAACTCACATCACCTGCATCCATTACATGGACTTCCAATAGCTCCTATTTTGCCAAAAGCTTTTGGAAACTACTCCTATAGTCAGTTACCAGAATTGCCTTCCCACCCACTTTCTCTTTCCTCCTTTTCTGTCTGTTTGGAAGCACTTTACTACCACTTCGTTTTTAAATTTTATTTTTTCTGTGAGGGCATTTAGACACTATTTTCATGGCACCCTTTTGTGCCTTTTTTTATTTCTTTTTTTTTTTAACCATTCCAAGACTCAGATTTATGTGTGATGTCTCCTTGTGCTCTCTCCATCCAGGGTTTTCATGCTGAATGCATCAGGACTGCATGCAAGAGTGGTACGGCTGGCACCATATGCAGAGATAACATTGCCTTCCTATTTCCCTTGTTTAACAAGGCCAGTAATCTCATCAAGCTTCTCCACCCCTAAAAGCTCTTCACTGCCACCACCATTGTAGTGGAATCTTAGAATGAGTTATTTATCCATTATGCACTCCTCATTCTTTCCAGTCAGTGCTTTCTTGAAGGCGGCCAGGTACCTTTCATAGCAAGATTTGCATTTCTTATTCTGAGATATTTTAGTTTTGGAGTTGCCTGTATTAAAATGCATTTTGTTTGAATGTGCTCACTTCAGTGAGTGATCCATATTGTTCTGTATGACTGCTCTGTCCTCGCTATTATTTGCCACTCCATTAATTTTTGTCAACTGCAGATATTGGTGTGACTGATTTTTTTTTTTTTAATATGTGCTTCCCCATCACTGTGTAAGTTGGTGACTAATACCTGGTTCTGGTATTATGGGCTTGTACACCCACATCCTCCTCAGCTCATTTTTCCATAGTGGTTTTTATCTGCAAACAATGGGTGAACTCTTTCATATTTTTTTTTACACCATTTGTAATGTGCCTATATAGAGTTACTTTCAGATTTGCATTACTAACTGATTCCTCAATTATCTTTCTTTATGCTGTTTTAATTTTATTTATTATTGCTGTAACTTTAATTGGTTCATTAGATAGCCATTCTTGTCATTTCAGTTTAAAAATTATTCCTGGGCTTGAAATTTGGAAATATTTTATTGCATTGGGATAACAGTTTTCCCTTGTGCCTCTGTAATGCATGGCACTCACCCTGCTGTCTCAGACTGCTTAAGTGTGATTGAGTAACTAGAGCCAGTTGAAGCATGTTGTCGCCTTCCAGCCTTGTTCTTAGTTTCTGAATTTCTTCCTTTTCCTCCTGAATCCCAAAAGGCTTTATTAAGACAGCTTTGTGGGAACCATTAACTCTAAGCTGCATAATTATGTTACCATAGCATTGACTTATTTAATAGTAGGGAAAAAATTGTATGCATGCCTAGAAACTTATATTCCTCAATGATGGAATTTTAACTTAGTAAATTAAAAGGTTTACTCAATTTACCTACAAAGTTATAGTAATTAACAGCAAGAGAGTCTACCAGCAATAAAGCAGGTTCTGTGACAACATGTCACTTTAATGAGCTGCCATCATATTATGCTTATTCTTCACCTTTTAAATTGCATATAAATCTCTCATGTACTTAAAGAAAGGGATGGTGTTACTGCTTAGCTTGCTTTGTTTAGAAGTGGGGACCCATATTTAGCATATTTATCTTTACTTATTGATGCATTTTGTCATGCTTGCACTGCTTAGAATTGCATACATTTGTGATACTAGAAATCAGGCCAAGAATTTTTTTAAAAAGACATGCATACAAAGAATATTGCAATTGATAATCCTCATGCCACTATTTGCGTGGTACTGTGTGACTTCATTCTCACTGTTGTGTTTCAGACCACCTAAGGGCAGCTCACCTCCCTTTTGCTCTCCCTACCCTGCTGTCCCCAGCACATCTGGTTATGAAAGCAGGGCAGATTGTGCCAGAGCACCAGAGAGCATGTTCTTGTCCCTCACAGTGCCACCTGCAATTGCCAATATTCTATTTTGTGGTTAGGAGATGGCATAACAAACAAACCTTTCCACCATCTCTTCCCCCTGAAAGGCCTAAGACACTTTTAATAATAATAAGCAGTGGTCCATAACAAATACTCAGGTTTCTGGGATGGGGGAGCAGAAAAGCTGCATTTTTTTCAGCTTTTTGTGGTGCACTTAATTAAGACTTGGCATCCTTATTTATGTTACTTCTGCTAAAAAATGGGCTGGGGGGATGAGCAGGGGATTTACCTATTATTTATATTTTGACTTTTTGAATAGATCTAGCCTAGGTACTCACACAGTTGAATTTGCCTTGTGTGGTCAGTCCGCCACAAAGCTAAAAACTTCAGAGGTAAAAAATGAAGTCTTAGGCTCTGTCAGCATGACAGCTATAGACCATGTGTTCCTTTTTTCCTGTGGGAAAAATTGGCACATACTGATCATCAATTAACTGGTTTACATTTTGTTTTTTATCACTTTTAGTTTGTCTTTTTTTGTTTTGTATCACTGAGCCCCAGCAACTTGTGTGTGTAAAGATCAATTTAATTTTATAAGGCTTGTATGTTATTCTTTAGTCCTTAGGACTGATTGGTTGTAGATGAGAAGCTGATTAGTTTGGTGGGTGTGGATGTGGCTTTGCAGTCAGGGGTATGATATCACTGTGTCTGTGCTGTTCATTTTGTGCTGTGGGATGATGCTCTGTGCTTTGGCTTATTTTTAACCCTGGCAGCTTCTAATAAGTGTCAAATAAGCAGCTTCTAATAAGCTGCTTAGAAGCTGTTTCTAATAAGTGCCTCTGCTTTGCCATCCCCAAAGAATTATGCATGAGTTTCTTGCTCTTTTTCTTAAAGGTTCTCAAGCTGCCCACATGTAAAGCCATAGCCTGCCCTTCTGGACATAGCAGTATATCAAGGTATCAACACTTTCAGAAGCTTTTCCCTTCCTTTTTTTCCCTGGAATCAGAATTGAAGCATTTTGTCATCTGATTCTCTGTAAATGCAGCCTATTCTTTCATAGACAATTTTAACTGTTATTTTATGTAGTGTTTTTTCTTTTACAGCTTTTCAGCCATCACTTTAGAAATGCCTCAGAAGAGTGGCAGTGGTAACTGGCATTTTTTTCCCCCTTGTCAAATGCAAATCTCTCACCTCCCAAGTGTGAACATACAAAGATCTCTTACTGCCTTTTTTTTTTTTTAATAACAAAATTAGGCCATAGTTAGCAAAGCAGTGACCTGATTAGTGCTGGATCAACATGTTACCAACTCAAGGTTGTCACTACAAAGTGAGTGTGGTGAAGTCTGCCTGTTCCAACTAAAATGAAAGCAGTCTCTTGATGAAGACCCATGCTGAAGTCAGCAGTTTCTGCAAAGGGGGCCTAAATGCAGGTTGAAGGATCTCTTCTGTGTATATATGTAACTACGAGTGCCAATCTAATTCTTTATAATCAAGTACTTTTTGTCATATTTTTACTCAGGAGGATAAGAGAGAAAACAGTTTGAAGTGATTTTTTTTTGTTCTTTGGCTCTCCTTATCTATGAAAGATTTGTCTTTGTGGAGGTATATTTAATGTTTTCTCTAAAGTAGGCCCCCTGAGAGATCCCATGGAGTAATTCACTTTGCTGAGTTAGCAGATGAAGCCATTGGATAGACTCAAAAAAAGGTACTGCCAACTGTGAAGCAAATGAATCAATAGGAGTGCAAGGGGATCACTTTGTTTCTTCAATAAGAGAAAAGCGTCAGCACAGGTGCAGTATCTGACATACAGATTAAAAAACCCCAAATATAAACACACACGCACACACACGTTGGGTTGGCTTTTATTGGAAAGCCTAGATGCAATCTATAGTTATCAATTTGTGGAAAATTCAGGACACATATAAAGTTAAGAAGGCAAATTAAAAGAACAATACAAATCAGACGAAATATACATCTCAAAATATCAGGATAGCATTTTGACTGGCATTCTAAAATACTTAGAATCTCCTTTCTTTTTTTCTTATTTTTGTAATATGCTTCTTTAATTATGCATATTTTTTCTTTAAAAAGATCTTTTGTTTCTATATTCCCCAAGGTCACTATTTCCTGCAGGAACATGTCCAGATCACAAGTCTTTTTTAGCAAGAAATAGGCTCATTATACCTACTAACAAGGCCACTAATTGGCTTGATTTGACTGTATCTAAAATGATCACCAACAGATACTATAATTTGTTGTTTATTGGTGCCAGAACAAAGGAGAAGGGACTGGTATGCGCCAAGTAGAAGATATATTTCAATGTTGACATGTTATACAAGCTTTTCATATTCAAACAGAACAGAAACATTGGACATAATTTAGAATATGAGCCTATTTCAACAGAGAGCACTTACAGCATGCTAAATACAGTGCTGTGGAAGAGCCACCCAACAGAACTGCAAACACCTAGCATTTTACATCTTTTAAAAAGAATACGTAGCTCAATGACACACCTCTGGGGTCTGAAATACCATCCTCTCTAAATTTAGGGCCCTCAAGCTTCAAGGGTAGAAGTACTAACAACTAATCTGTGCTTTAATTCTAATAGATGATTAGCATTCATTATATGTGTAATTAGTTCTGTATGCTCTACCAAATACACACATACAGTAATAGCACTGATACTGTAGATTCGGTAGCGACTGGGCTGGGAGAAATTCAAATCTGTTTATCAAACAATCCTAATGTGCAATTTAGAGTATGTAATACCATAGACTCTCAGAATACAAAGCAGTTAGAAAACTATTTTTATTACATCCACTTGAACCATTCATAGTTAAGACACGTTCACTTACTATGTTCTGTCATTATAATACATGGATAGAAATACTGTGTATATTTCAATGAACATCAAAACCCCCAATTTTGTCTCATCTTAAAAATATTTATTTTTGTGGCTGAATTTAGTGCTCATGAGACTAAAGCTCTAAGAATGGTTTCAGCCAAGATGTAGAACAGATGCCATAGATGCCACCACAGGCTTCCTATAAGGAACCAGCTGCACACTTGTGTTCTTCCTGCAGCAAATATACTGGGCCTTGGAGCAGAGCATGCCAAATCTATGCAGTGGTGTGGAGATGCAGACTAGGCACTAGAACTGGACCTTCCTCTCCATCTCCCAGGTTGTGTTCACAGTAATGAGATTTGATCTGCCAGCTGAAGGCCAGGAGATGAACCTACTAAACAGCCTGCCTGCCTAAAGAGCAATTCTGTAGCATCAGGTCAGAGGTACGCTTCTTCTATCTGGAGTTATTAACACCTAAAAGAGCTGTATTATACAGAAGACAAAGTTGACATAACTGGATGAAACTACATCATTTCTTCTTCTTCTTCTACATACAATTTGCCAAGCACCTGAGACACTATTCCTCCATTGTGAAACAAAGCTTCTAAAAAACCAACAGAAACCCCACCTGGTATGAATAAATGTCCATTTATTACATTAGGGCTGGAAAAAGACAAGGAAACCCCAACCTATTAAAGTCTTCCATCATACTAAATGAGACTTATTTGGTTACTGTGCCTTCTAACAATGACTGATGAAGTGGCACTGGCCTGGGTGACAGGAGAGGGAGGGGAGGGAGCTGTGGTCTGATTCAGCCAGCCACTTTGTGGAGTGTCCCATCCTATCAGCAGAGTGATAGATGCACAGCTTTAAACCTAATACAAAAATATTAACACTTTTGGACATTAGTCATCACTGTTATATCTCTACAATATAATCCTTTATACTGTACAGCTATAACATAAAAGGTGCAATTCCTTTTTCTTTAAAAAAAATCACACACAGCACATGTTTTTATCATTTTATTTTTAAGTATAAACTTTTTTAAACACTTTACATAAATTAACTCCTCTGAGACTAATATTTGATGTACAGTAAATTGTAATTCATATAAAAATCCATAAACAACTTGTCTCACATAATTTACAAAAAAATCAGGGTTTCCTTTGCTTATATGCAACAAGGATTCTACTTGCCGTTTTCCCCCCAAGGCAAACCATGTTAGCATTGTAAAATCCATTATTAAATTCCCATGGTAGCATAAGTCACTTGTGCCAATGTCCTTTTAGAAAGCAGCACAGTTTAATGCAGTTGGGTTGTCTATAAACAGTAATTTTTGCCCCATGTTTTAAAATTAACAGATATATACCACATCCTATGCAGTGAGAAAGAGAGAAAAAGAGAGAAAGAGAGAGACTACTTCTCGTAAGCAAAGGTCAACAATTCAGTACTATTTGGAAACACTGTATGGGTCTGTATCTTAATTAAATACAGTGCCTCAAAGAAACAGCCTGTTTCAAAACCTGTAGGCCTTTTTATTTTCTTTTTTTCTTCTTTTTTTTTTAATACTTTTCAGTCCAACTTGAGTGCAGCGATATGCATATGTAAACATATTCTTTAAAGCAGATCACCTTTAAGGTCATTGAGAAAAAAAAAAGTTTTGTCATTAGCAGTATCATTCTTCTCGAAGGCGCTCTTTTTGTTACAGAGTCTGGATTGTGCTACAGAAAAAATCTGAGCAAAGATGTAAGCTTAGGCTCAAGTAGTAATGCAGCAAAACAGTTTAGTCTCCTTTTTAGAAGACACTGGTACACAGTCTCTTTGGCAGCCTGAGCTAAGCCAGTGTGTTACCTCTTTCCTATCTCACTTTGTCTGAGGAACTGTATATTGTTAGCGCTGTCTGCTAATTCTGGATATTGCTCCACAGAGAGTACATAGTACCCATCGTATCCTTGTACCTTTCCAGCACTTAGCAGCTGCCTCTTTTCTCCTTCTGTCCACAACCTGGCGCCTTCCTCTCCATCTCTTACTCTCTGTTGTTCTCTGGCCCAGGCACTGGAAAGAGCTCTTTGCCTGGCTTGCTCCAGTATCCGGGCCTTTTCCTCATCGAGTGTCATGCCATAGCGGACGTGAAGCGCTAGAGCACCGTATTGCATTTCAACATCAGCAAACCTACGAGTCCTGCCGTTCACCACAGTGGTGGACTGGGAAACAGTGACATTGATGCCATTCTCCAGGGCCTTGCGCCCACTTGTCAGCCTCAGTGTCCCAAGGTCACTCTCAGGGGAGGTGGTCTTGATAAAATAGTGTGTGTCCTTTCCCTCCACAGTGAAATGCAAGTTTTCTAGGTAGTAAGCGTTGTTCAAAACAGCTGCCACTTTTATGCAGTCCTCATTAGCAATGTTGAGCACGTTTGTTTGCACTTTGCCTTGATTGACAGCGAGCATCACCCCTTTGCCAATCAGAGACTTCACCGTGGCAAACCACAGCCACGACTTTTCTCCGCTGAATTTCCGTCTGCTGACCTGCACTTCTGCCATCTTTCCCAGGGAAAGGAAAGCCTTTGCTTGTCTCGCCACTTGTTGTTGCACTCCAGAAATTGGCTGTAAACAAGAACAGACAGAAGTTTTACCAGCCATCTGTAGCCCCCTAAATGCCAAACAGCCAGGATTTCTTGGTGTGCTGCCCGTGGACAACAACAGGATATGCCACAACTGACAGTGCCAAGGAGTTAATTAGATCTGCATACTGCTTGTTCTGCTGAGTTACAAGACTATTTTGCTAATGCTCACTGCTTTTACTCTTTGTCTCCCTGAGAACCTGCACAAAAATCAGCTTTAACTTCAGAGGCTGCTTACTGGGCTGCACAGGACAGACCTGCAATGCCAATACATAACCACAAGAATCACAGAATGGTTTGGGTTGGAAGGAGACCTTGAAAATCATCTAGTTCCGACCCCCGGCTGTGGGACACCTTCAACTAGACTGGGTTGCTCAAAGACCCATCCGACCTGGCCTTGAACACCTTCAGTGACACGGCATCCACAACTTCCCTGGGCAGCTTGTTTCAGGGCCTCACCACCCTCACAGTAAAGAATTTTGTCCTAATATGTAATCTAAACCTACTCTCTGTCAATTTGAACCCGTTTTCCCTAGTCCTGTCACCACCTGCTCTTGTAAATAGTCTTACCCCATCTTTCCTGTAAATTCCCTGAGGTACTGGACGGCTGCAACTAAGTTACCTGAAAGCCTTCTCTTTTCCAGGCTGAACAATCCCAATTCCTTTCCTCATAGGAGAGGTACTCCCCATCCCTCTGATCAACTGGGTGGCCCTCCTCTGGACTTCATTGACCAGGTTTATGTCCTTCCAGTGCTGGGGGCCCCGGGGCTGGATGCTGTGTTTCAGCTGAGGTCTCACAAAAGCAGAGTAGAGGGGCAAAATCCTTCCTTTCCCTTGCCCTGCTGATTTGGATGCGGCCCAGGACAGGATTGACCTTCTAGGCTGCCAGTGCACATTGCCAGCCCATGTCATGTTATACAGGTAAGAGCTGTCTTACTACAGTTCATCTTACTATGGTGGCATCTCTTCCTCTGAGCTTGTTCAATTATGATTCCTGTCTACCATGAGTCCAGTCAAACTGAGGAGATTTTGGAAGGTTATGAAGCTGTGCTTTAGAACTGGAACAAACCTTTCTTTACACTGAGTCAGGAGATAAGAGTCTCTCAAGCAGCTGCAGCCTGAGACCAAACTGCAGGGAGGCTCTCATAATCCCTCAAGCTGCTGAAGAAATAAGGGAAATCAAACTGTAATGACAGTCTTTACAGTAAAAGAGAGGGAAGCTAATGGTATGGACCAGTGAGGTGGAATACTGGGGGCTGATACCCTTTCTTGCAAGTACTTGCAGAAACTGATAAAAGGGGACGTGTGAAAAGACTGTGGCCAGTTGGGCTGTGTGACTTCAAGTATCAGCTTCCTGCCTAAGAGAGCTTTTCCCCAAGAGCTTTAGATGGGTGCAACCCTGAATACAGCAGTGTTTTGTTCATAGCTAGCAAAGACAAGGGGCAATGTAAGAAAAGAACCAACAAGCCAGTCTAATGGAAAAGCTAGGATAGCAGAATGTCCTGGAAGAGCTGTGTGTAGCCCACTATGCCAGATGCACTCTTGGTAAAGAGAGGATGGCTGGGGAATGGCACCTGTGAGCATAACTGCAGTGGTTAGCCTGGACAGCTGAAAGACTAGGAGCAGCTAGCAGGAATGGTTAGCTAGTGCACCTAGACAGCAGGACAGCTCAAATCACAGGGTCGGCTGTGGTTGGGATGAGACCTCAAAACTGTGCAGAATAGATACATCTTATTGGTCTAACCCTGGGCCTTAACAGCAACAAGCTGTGAATGAGCTGCACTGATAGAGATGGGGAGCAGACAGCTGCCCTGGCAGTTGCCTCAGCAGGAAACAAAGATTTAAATAGCTTTGGCTGCACTTTTGAAAACGAGTACTTGGTTTTTGATGATGATCCAGTTTATCTTCCAATTGACCCCTTCTCCTTTCAGTAAAATACTGCTTAAACCATTTGATTCACTGCTGACAAATGAGTCAAAAGCCTCCTTTGTTTTCCTAAATTTCTGGATGGGAGACCAACTGGAGTCATTAAGATTCATACAACCTTAATTCAGCCTTGCTGCTGATCAAAGCTTGGCAAAAAGTTTGCAAAGGCTTTTCTGTTTTGCACAAGGGTAGCTTTCTGGAGGGGATAACTCCTGAGGGAATTATGAATTAACTTGGACTCTCCATTCTTCTTGAATGTGGCAGATTTTGGTCTGCATTTGCTAATGAGTATGGATTTCAGCTGTTGTAAATCCTACATGAAAGCTATTGGGCACAAAATATATTGTAGACAGCAATCATCAGTGAGAGCAGCAAGATGCTATAGCAACTTCATAATGACGAAGTTTTGTTTTTTTTAACATGTATCCTCAGAGCTCAGTAAAGCTCATTCACTCCAGAATGTTTCAAAATAACCAAGTGGTTTGTGTGTTTACTTCTGCCTCCTTCTGCATTTGCTTGTTCACCAGTGAATATCAGAGTTGCAGCTTCTTCCTACATGAGACTTTTGAATCTTTGTTTTCCTACCACACCCTTCTTGCTCTGTCACGTCACGTGCTCCTGGCATTCCTCATGTTATTGAGCTCTCTCCCAAAGATTTTTGACAACTAGCTGTCTGCCCTCATCTCTTTGACCAGACTGGTTCTATTCCTGGTATGATTTTGCTGGTGGTAGTGGATGATTTCATTCTTTAGCCTTTGAGACCTAACTTTGAGACCTAAACAACCTCTGATCATTCTTCACAGCCATGCCTGATGACAGGTCTCTTATCTCCCAATACAACTGGAATGCTTTGCATGCTCCTCCTTCACTTTGTTGCTCATGGGAGACACTAGTCTCATACTGGGCTCTAGTCTCTCCCTATTACTCAATTCCTTGCTGTTAAAAAAGAATGAACTAATGAACTAACTTACTAACTAACTTACTAACTAACTTCCTGAATGCAAAGTTAGCTTCTATATGTTCCCTTCTGCTGGGCCACCATTCTAAGGACATTTGATCTACATTAGGTTGTAGGATTTTTAAAGTTTGTATCATCTTTAATTTTTGTAGCATTCTCTATCATGATTCTTGTAAAAAGAGATCTTTTCTTTGACTGTTTAGAATGGGATCACCCATTTTAATGTCTCTTAATGCTTCCTTCTAAAGCAAAAACCATAGGATTTTTGAGGGCATAGGTATTTGATCTTTGAGTAAGCCTAATTTGTAAATACAATTTTCTTAAATAGCAAACTTAGATTTTACTTCCACATGCATTTCTTTCATTATTTAAAATCGCAGCAGGTTTTCAGGATGAAAGTTCATTTTTTTTTGCTTTCAAAGAACTTCATAAGCACCTGAGTTTTATGTGATATAGCAGAATTTACCTCAGGTAATTTCAGTTTCGGTATTTTATCTTTACATATGACACATGGTGTCCATAACACATGGTTAATATTAAAAAGAAGCAAAATTATAGTGGTGCCTGGTATGGGTATGTTATAGCACCTCTTCTTCTGTTTATTTCACCATCTCTTTTTTACTACAGTATTCATTTACTGTCTACAGGCAGAATGTTAGTACAAGTATAATTTCTGTAGTTTCTGCTATGAAAATTAGACATCTTTAGAGCACCTTAAACTTTTCATTGATTATTGTCTTTTAAAATTTTTATAATTGCTAAAAGCAATCAAAAGCTTATATAAAATAGTACCTAACTTAGCAAATCTATAATAAACCCTCCACTTGTAATTTCTTAAACTAGATAAAGGTACTAAGTTTGGATTGAACTTAGCAAAAAACCTTGGCTGTCAGAATTATCCATGCCTTATAAGATCTGAATGGAAGGGAACATTCTATCTTGTTCAATTTGTATGTTTAATTTTGTTTCTTACTGGTATGTCTTCCCATTGCTGGCTCTTCACAAGTTCATAAGAAGGTTCTGTTAAATCAAATTTCGGAACAGGGAAACCAGGGATGGCATTGTGCAGATGGAAGCCAAATGTCACCAGCCAGCTGTTAACATCTGAAAGGGAATAATTATAAGAAAAAAACAGAGAAAAATATTAGAATTGTTCTGTATTTTGCAACCAGACAATTTTTACATATAATAGCTTTTGGCATAGTTGATTTCTTTTTGTATGGAAACAGCAAACCTATAGAGGAAACTTCCAGTTCTAAACTTAAAAGAAGATGTCTATTTTATATAAGAGTTGCACTAGGCTCAGTTGAAAGGTATTGCAGAGTTCAGCAATCAGGTTCTGATGGCCTCGGTGACTTCCAGAACAATTATGGCAGCACAATTAAGGGGAGATTTCCTTGTCATACAGCCTAAACCAACTGGAATTTCATGGTCAGGTTAAATATGCTTTATGTCATACCCTCATCATCAATACTTTTAAACAAAGCCAAAAAAAAAAAAAAAGTACTGCAGAGCACATCCGGTCCTTTTGGTGTGTGTAATGACTTCAAACTACTCCTGAAATATCACCTATATGGCCAATTACCTTTTAATGATTTGGCAGATATTTTTTGTTGATTCAAGAGAAATCTGCTCCTCTTCAAGATGATGTGGGATCGATGAAATGAAAAGCTAATGAAGTGCATCAGTAAGCAGACAGGACACCAAATTACCATTAGATCACATTATTTATGATACATTTTATGTTCTGTTAAAAATAAATTAGGGGTGCCAACAATCACTTAACAATTGTTTGGCAAGAAAGAGTGCTCTGCCTTGTTTCTGTTTTTTTACACTATCTTCCACAAAAACTAAGCTTAGAGGTTGGCAGAGTGCTCCTTACCAAGCCTAATAATTTTTACTTAAGAATGCTCACAATATGTGGGATAAGGAAGCAGATTTTTCAAAAAAATTAAAAAAATAAGAAATATTTATCTTAAAATAATTTTTAACATTTTCAAATAAATCCTATGCCTCATGAGGTGCTGCATCTAAAACTGCCAGGCAGCCAAATTACCAATTGTAATACTAACCTTATATAAGCAGTGTCTGCCTGTGCATTTCAGACATCAAAGATGTTAAGAAAAGAACCAAAACTGTATTTTGAGGGCAATTTCTGAACTAAGTGCATGATTTTCAATGGCACAAAGAATCTGATTCCAACTGCATTCCCTACAGCACATGCTGCTAAAAGAGGACAGATTCAGAGGTCTGTTTTTATTCTTACTCCCAGGCAGCCTGCTAGCAACCCACTTAATAGCTGCTGTTTGTTAAATGAATGCAAACCCACTTGATTCCCAGGATGCTCTTCTAAGTGGTAGTCTCACAGCGCCTAAGTAAGTGGGGCTGAGCCCTTCCTGTAGACTGGCAATGTCTGTGTAAATTGGATTATTTACACTTAATTCAAATACAAAAAAATCAAATGTATTGGAGCCATACATTTTTCCCAAAATTCTGGTGCCGTGCAGTCAGATTTTTGGTGTGTAGAATAATGGAAAACACTACACATCACTAACTCTAGAACAACAAAACGCATATAGGTTCTCTAAGAATTGAGATATGAAAGTAAGCACGTTAGCACCTTTTTTTGCCAAAAGAGAAGTTCAATCCTTTTTCTATACTACCCTACTTCTCCTTCTATGCACCTGGCTGGGTACACATTACTTTGTGCTAGCCCTGGGGCTTATTGAGCAATTGCCATTAGCAGTCTTGCAAAAGTCTACACTGGAAAATATCAACCAGCTTCCAGTGAATATTTTCTGTGATGCTGGTGTGTTAAACTGATCACAGGAGGACCCTTTCTGCCTACAGCCTCACTCCCTCTAAGCTGGATGCCTGTAGATACAACATCCCCAAGCTGCAATCAAGTAACCTTCTCTTACCTGTGATATAATCCTTCACATCATGTATTTTACTGGCTGGGTTGTTATTTCTAAACATGTACAAATTAAAAGGAGCTGGATCCTTCCCAATTCTCTTCCAGATTTCAATATCAGGTGTTGTCCACCGGCCTGCCAGTATGTCATAATCTCTTTCTCCAAAGTGGACTAGTTTGGTCAGTGGGTCATATAAGCCTCCGTGGAATCCAATTACCAGCTGGAAGTCAAGGTTAGAGTCAAAATAGATCTCTCCATAGGCAGTGTATTGAATTTGTTTAAGCATGAGACCATTGCTACTGAAAACAGCCAGTGGTGTCCCTGTATTGTCTGATGCAATGTAAAACTCATCTCCACTGCTAATTTCCATGGCAAAAAGATGTCCTTGCAGATCATAGTACAGAGATGTGATTTCAGAACTTGAGTGGTTATAGACATGAGTTATCCTGGTTGGATAGGTAAGGTCTGCATAGAAGAACTGGAGATGCTGCCCAAGGCTAGTTTTACTGGAAACGCGTCGTCCGAGTCCATCATAGCGGTAAATCACTGTCCACCCGCTGCCTTTGCTATAAACTCGAGTAAGAAGGCCCTTTGAACTGTATTCAAAGATTTCGGTACCCCTCTGACGCAGAAATCCGTCCTCATCCAACCTGTACTGTACATCTCCCAGCCGGGTTATTCTGTCTCGCAGGTCGTACCTCAGCGGTGTCAGACGGGCGCTGCTGCTGGGGTTCAGCAAGTGCAGGTTGCCGTTCAGGTCATAGTTGTATCGCCACATTATTTTTTCATTCAGATAAACGGTCTGGAGCTGACCATCTACATCATATTCGTAAGCATATTTGGTGGTGTTGGCAAATGGCCCAATCTTAATTTCTCTTTTCGTCACTCGTCCCATGTTATCATACTGAATTGTAATCCAATACATTAATGACCGAAATATTTCATACTGAATTTCCTTGATGCGCCCATGTGCATCGAAGTGTTTTGTGTATGTCATTACAGCTGTTGAAATGATCTGGTTAATATCATAATATATAACTCCAAATTTTCCAAACTGTTCAACTTTGCCAGAGATATCGTCAAACTGGTAGAGATCAATAGGCAATGGGGTTTCATTGATGACACCTTGCATGCTAGTCACTCTGAAGCTATTGTCATAGCTGTAGTCAAATCGGGCGTTTACCATTCCGTCTTCACTAAAGCGGAAAATCTGTCTGTCAATCAATGGGCCAATTTGTCTGTATCTAATGGTGCAGATAAAACCATCGCTTTGGAGGTTTACTGTTTTCAGGACTCCTGCTGTCTCATCATAAGTAAAACTAACTCTTGTACTATCATATAAAATTTCTGAGAGCTTCGTCTGCCGTCTGTACTTGAATAATACTCTCCGGCTGGTCCCCAGGAAAGCAGTTTGAAGGAGCTGCCCTTCCTCGTTGTAGTCCATGATAACAGAAGCATTGCTTTCTGGGGGGTTGTATATGTTCCGGTAATAGCCGATGGAGCGGATAGTCTGCATGGTATGACGAGCAACACTGGGCATGGTGACAGCGGAGAGCCGATCCAACAAATCATATTCGAAGATATACTGCCGTTGGCTATGGAGCAGAAGAACCATTGACTGAAAATTAAGAACAGATTTTTATCATGTGACAAATGGTGCAGTATCTCCCCTCCCGCCACATACTGATACTATTTCTTCACAAAAATGTGACATTCCCACTTGAGAAAATTATCTCCTCTTTAATTGAGTTATCATTGACCTTACATGTTGTTAACATCTCCCTGCCTAATTTACTTGTATGCCTAATTGTAAGGGGTTCTGTAATTAGTAGTTCCACATTCATAATTTGCTACTTGTTATGACTGTATCACTTTTTTATCAAGCATTCACAGCTAAACAGCAGATTGTCAATGGATTCAGATAAGTCATGTTTAATATGGGAAGAAGTAAAACTGTCTAAGAGCCATTAACTCACGAGGAGAACAACATATGGGAGATACAATTTCTCTCTTACAATTAGAGATGATTTTGAAGAATTTGACTAGCCTGAGAACTCTGAATACTGTGTTCTTGTTCTGTAAGCTTTTGAGACACAGGCAAAACAATTGTTTGATTATTCATATCGAAAGGAGCCACTTGAATTATTCTGACATTTTCCTAATGTGTGGCTATTATGTATCACAGATCTTGATTAAATTAAGTCTGTGGTAACGAGGAAACAGTATTTGCTGAGCAACACCTTCAACAGAAATATATTTAAACCCCTAAAAGACATGGATTGTCTTTCTGCATATCTCACAAGGGTGATTTTCACAGATATTTCTAGAAGGTGCGCTATCATTCAGCAATTGTTACATATGTATTGATTCCTAATCTTTTGCCTACCCCTTATTTTGATGCTACAACATATAGCAAGTACAAATTGACAGCTGTAACTATTTAGAAAAAAGAGCTTTTCTTGGTAGTGAAAAAAGCCCACAACAGCAGAGCATTTGCAAACAAATTATTTTCAGTTGAACTGAATTGCAGATAGTCCCTGTACCTTATTTTAAGTGTTAAGATAAAAGGTAAATGCAGATGCTTCTTGTTAGTAAGTGGCCTAAATAATTTAAAAACACATCAATTCCTAGCAATTACGTACAGCATGATTACATATCTGTGGAATGAAACATTCCCCTTGGAATCACATGTTGATATTTAGAATAATTGCAATGTGCTGCTACTACCTATTTTTGCTTTGTATGCAGCAATGAGGTGCTGCAGAATTTCAGCACATTCCAAGCATTTTAAAAAACCTGAGCGTTCTTTACCTTTTCCAAGTATGTGTAACTCCAGGTTTTCCCATCAGCAAACACTCTAGACACTATCCTTCCCTGTCCATCATACTCTATTTTTTCACTAGTCGTGCCTCTCTGTATGCTGCCTATTTGACCTGTGGATGCATAGGTGACATTGACAGCCATCAGCTTGCTGCTCGGGAGCCACAGGGTGGGGTGCCCTGACGTGTCGTAGGCAATCCTCAGCAGGAATTTACGGTGGTCATCGTAGATCTTCTCTGTCTTTGTGGTTCGATCAAAGTCAACTGAAAGGAGGTTTCTGCCATTAACCTTTTTAAAGCAAACAAAATGACACAATAAATCATGCTGTTCAAACCCCAGCAACCTGTTATTTCCACAAAGCTAGCTATTCTTTAAATACCGTTTATAGTGATTGATTTGCTGTATGTGTAAAGTATTTTAGCAACTTCTTGATATAACTGTAAGGCACTATAATAGCATCTACCTTAGAAGGTCTGGTTATATGAAGAGAGGGTTCAGAATTTGTTGCAATGTTTTCTTTCTTGATGCTTAGTCAACTGTTAAGGAAATACTGAAAGCTGTGTACTGAAAACTTTGGTAATAAATGGGGTCATTTCAATACAAACTAGTTCTTTTGTAAGCAGTCTGAAATATATCTAGAAAATTACTGTCAAAATATATTCCCAGCAACTGCTTTTCCAATTCATAACAATCATGCTAAGAAAGAACTGAATCTCAGTCCTTCACAGCAAGTATTTTTCAAAATAGCAAATGCAAGATTAAGATCTTCAAAAGCATGTTAGGTCTTCAAATTAAGGTTAAACCGTTTTTAGAACATAGGCATTCCCCTTCAGGATCAAGTGGAAATTTAACTCAGTATACTATCCACTGCTGCAATGTATTTATAAGGCTGAACTCCTTAGTAGAGGATTATATCTTTCTCCTAGTTAACTGACTAATTAAAGCTGACTACCTAAAGCCATAAATGACTGGAAGACTACTGAACCATTGAAAAACAGTTGAAAATGCTTTGAAGTTTGTAAGTATTGTGATTTGAAAATAAAGCCTTAGCTTTATTAATGCTTTATATTAAATAAAGCCATAGATACATTTATGTTGAAAACTTGTTATTGATATATGTAAACTACAAGTGATGGATATTGATTTCTATGTAATACTTTTACACTGAAATCCACCCCCACCTCCCTTTAGTGTTCAAAATATGTCAACTTTCAATTTCATTGAATTGGCTCTCCTTTCTGAATTTATGAAAGGAAAATGTCTGGTTTTCTTTTCCTATATCAGTATCTTTGCACTTCTCCATTCCTCTCAGCACTGAATTGTGCTTTAGTGTTCTCAAACAGCCCTCAAGGATTTCTTTGTTCATCTGTAAACCATTTCTGTATCTGCTGTGTCTTTTTAAAGTTGTTCCATGTGGGGTGAAAAACTGATAACTGAGATTTTTTTCAACACTGTATTTTGTGAACATGTGGGAAGTAGGATAGAAATGGACAGAGAGCTATGTGTATTAAGAATTTAAAAAAAAATCTGTTTCAAGTACCTCACACATCCATTACAAAGGGTAAACAAAGATGGCTAAATAACATTCAGAAAAGAACAAGAGAATAGATAGGGATGCACCAAAGAAATGACTGGAAGATTTTTTGATTTTTCAGGCTGAAATTTCAAAACTCCACATGCCATGGATGTTGGTACTTAAAATTGAGGCTAATAAGCTTCACAGAGATCAATATAAATTAGATCCTTTATTATTGGTATAAAAAGTACTAAAGTGCTGGTGATAGGTCATAGGTAAATAGGAAAAAAGTTCCTCCAAGTGCTCTCTTTTGCTCAGTCTGTCTCTCTATTTATGTACAATACCTTTATCTTTATATGAAATCACTGCCATGAGAAGAATCTGCACTATCAATTTAGGAAAAAAAGTAATCCCACTTTCATGTAAATCTCCTAAGTAAAGTACACTAAATCTAGCAGATGCACAATAACTGTTTTACCTATTTAATGAACCATCAAAAGTTATTGAAATATAATCTGAAAAGTTAATGCTACAAGACAGATTCTAGAAGTAAGTTAAAGTTAAGTGTGAAGTGCTTCCATTCAACTCCTTTTTTGAAGTTTTTTTAACTTGTTTTCAGGGAGTTTTTCTTTAAATTTTCTGACATCTAGCATTAGCTCATTTACCTAAATTAATTTTTAAATTTCCTTTGTCTCTGGCTTTTTTTTTCCCCCAGTGTCTGCCTGCACTCATCTCTGCATGTTCCCGGCCTGTTTTGCTTCTCTGATTTTTTTCCTTCCCTTTCTCTCCCCCTCCCCTTCCTTATTTTACATTTAATTATGTTTTTTATAAATTTTCTTGTCCATCTCTCAGGATTAGACACTGAAGTTAAAATGGACTCTTCTGATTTCTGAACTGGCAAAGAAAGAAGGGTGGTTTTATGGTTAAGGCAGATGTCCAAGCAATTGTGGTTAATTTCTTGGCTAAGCACATCCTTCCTGTATAAATTGCAACAAAGTACTTAATCCACTGTCTGACTGCCCTAGCTGCTAACTGGGATGATAACATTCCTTGCCTTTTCACTTCCCATCTGTCAGGTCTGTGTAAGGGCAGGATATGAGGGGAAGGAAAGGAAATACTTCTTCCAGCCAGTTTCCTGCTTTCAGACGTTGCTGACAGAGCTCTTGCATTCAGGAATGTGAGCTTTTGGTGAAATTTTGGCTGTTCTTGCTTATCCCACAACAGAGATGGCAATTAGAGTAACAATGAGTTTTGGTGAAATAGCTTGTTTCATTGGGCAGTGTAGGGATGGAATAACACATCTCAGCTAAAGCAGTGCCTTTCTCTAAAGTGCTTCTTAATAACATCTCTGCTAGAAAAATACTTTTAAGGGAAAGTTGAATGTTTTTATTGTGTCCAAGATAACCACACTCCAAATACATTTGAAACCTCTGGATTTCATTATGATAAAAACTGTACTTGAAGAAATTTCCAGTGAAGAAACACTTAATGACACAAAACTGAGTCTTCTGACAGTCTTTACCTACTGTCCTGATATGTTTCAATAATTTATGTCTCCATCTATTCTCCTCTACTTTAATTCCTGTTTTTCTTTTCAGTGAGAAGTATGAAATCTGTCTTTGATTCCTCTGTTAGAGGAATATATTTCTGTGTCTTCCAGAGAGATTCAAGAGGTAATGTGAAAACTGAGGACCTCTGCATAGCCTGGAGTATGTCAGGTCTCAAGAGGAGACTCCTCTTGTGAGCTGCCTTGTCTGTGTTACCTGTCTGCTCTGGGTGCATCCCTTGAGACAGAGTTCATGTCAGCTCCTTTATCTGAGACCCTCAGTCCAATGCCCTAAAAAGGCTCTTTCATGCAGAGGACTGGCAGCACTTTTGCCCACAACCAGCTTATGGACCAAACATACAGCCCCAGAGAAGAACTAGCTTATTGAACAGAATTACAAACCAAGTCAGAGCAAAAGCAAAATTGACTGAAGACTGTTGAGAAGGGCAACATAATTCCTAATTAATTTCTTTAGAAAGATTACTAGTACTGGGTAGAACTAATATTAACAAGATAGAAGACCAAGAGAGTAGCTGACAGTGTACTTTTTACCATTAGATACTGCATATGTATAACACAGAGAGTGTCACAGAGATGGGTACCTTTACTGGCAATACATTTTGTCACTGTTTCTTGTCTACATTTGTCTTCTTTGCAGAAAAATGTTGATGACATATCTGTCTGTACATAGAAATGATGAGCTCCATAAATTATTCCTGTTCTTCTTTCTCTTGTTTTCTTTTTCTGCTTTCCTACATCCCCCCATCCACCCCCAACTGACATTTTAGTAGTATCTTTCCATGTAAATAAATTTCACAAAACATTCTAATTTTTTTTTCATTGCTGACAAGTTTCTTTCCTTTTTTTTGAGGCATTTGTCTCTTATTAGCTCATTCTCCACATGCCCTACTTCTCCCATTTCTATGTAATGAGTATTATTTTATCCTAATCTGTAATCTTTCATTTTCCCTCTCATCTTGTTAAATCTATCCCTTGTGTTTGCTTTTTTTTTTTTTTGGGTTTTAATTCTTCAAAGTTAGAGTTGCCCATGACAACTTTACCTTCTCTTTTTAACTGTTACCACCACTGCACTTGAATAACAAAACTTAGTGTCACTTCTGAGAACTGTGCTTGTGGTGATTTGTTTCACTGCCAAACCTCTCTTGGGCTTCTTTCACAAATGACTTGGCAGGTGTATTATATCACTGTGGTATAAAATGACATGCCTATGAACCAGAACCACAAGAATGAGCTTCAGAATTATGGCTTCCTTTTCCTCTTCCTTATCAATGTAAGATAGCTGCCACAGGTAGTTACTAATATATTGTTCTTAAGCAGCTGCTGCTGTGCATAATTGTTCTTCCTTCTTGGAAAAAAACCCATTCCTCTTATAGAGAAAGTAGTAGAGAGGAATATAACCTGCATAACAACATTCCCTCCCTTCTTGTCCCAATGGAAGATACAAAATATTTTAAGACTTCAAATGGCAAGAAGTCAAGTGGTCTGAAATTACTTACTTTCATTTGATACACTGCCTAGGCTTTATTTTAAAGAACTGAGTTCATTTCTAATAGTAAGTCAAACCTTTGATCTTGAAATGGTCTCCTGGCAACACAATTTTAAATGCTTAATCTGTGTTGTCTTTACCAAATGGCTGTCATAAATCATAGTTTGCTTCCTACTTGTATTTCACCCGCTATATAGGAAGAAGGAATGCCAAAAAAATGGTAAAGACATATGCTAGAGGAATATGCCATCCTCATGCACACACAGTTAAACCCTTTCTACAGTAAGAATAAGTCTTACTACAATTTTAATTTAAAATTAAAAAAAAAAAAACAAACCCAGGGATCATGCTAACTTATGGTAGAATAATTTAAAACAGGATTCTGAATCAGTTACATGAATTCAGTACCAGAAAGAAAAACAGTGAAGGAAAGCAGAAAATTTTTCTTTTTAGCCATTCCAATCTAAACCCAACAGTTTTAATTCCACAGAGTGCTGATTTTAGCTGGGGTATTTCTTTACAGAGGCTACTACAGGGCCATATTTTGTATTTGTGCTGAACACAGGGTTGATAACCTAGAAATGTTTTCATTTTTGCTGGGCAGGGCTTCCACAGAGCCAAGGCGTTTTCTGCTTTTGGTACTGCCACACTGGAGAGCAGACTGGGGCTGTATGGGGGACTGGGAGCAGACACAGCCAGGACAGGTGACCCCGGCTGCTCAGTATGTAAAGGGAGGATGTTTGGAGTGATGGCTTTGTCCTCCCAAGTCACTGTTACATGTGATGGGGCCCTGCTCTCCTGGGGATGGCTGAACACCTGCCTGCCCATGGGAAGCTGTGAATTCATTCTTTGTTTGGCTTTGTTTGTGTGTGTGGCTTTTGCTTTCCCTATTAAACTGTCTTTATCTCAACTCACAAGTTCTCTGGGTTTTACTGTTCCAATTGTCCCTGATCCTGCTGGTGGGGGACTGAGTGAGCAGCTGTGTGGGGCTTGGCTACTGCCTGGGGTTAAACCATGACACACAGAAAAGAACAATTAATAAATAAAATAGCCAATAAATGAAGTAATAAAACCAAGTACTTCCCAATCTACGGTCAGCTTGTCTACAGTGAATATTCTGTGGCTGCTGGTGGCAATACCTACAGGAATGTATTTACATTTCCTCATCCCTTAATGAGAATGCAGTAGATACTGCTCATGCTTGTGTGCTTACCCTAAGCTTTCGGCCAAAGACGTTGACTTTTCCTTGGGTTTGCTCTTTCCGGAATCGCCACTCCACCAGGTTCTGCCCGTTCTCCCCTGGCAGGGTCATGTTTCTCTTTGCCATGGTTGGGTTGGCAGTGCCAGCCAAGACATGTGGCTCTGTCTGGTAGTGTGAGTCCAGGCCGCTGGCGTACAGGATTCTCAGTGAGCCATCATAACCAATCTGGTAGCTATTTCTTAACTGATCTGAAAAGGCCAAAAAGAGAATTCCAGGTTACCTACATGGGTTAAGACTCCGCCTTTGTATTGGACACTTTATGCAATATGTGCATCTTGACGTCACACAACTTACCCAATGGTAATAAAGAGACAGGGTGAGATTGTTAAGAATAAATATATCCCAGAGGAGCAAAAAATGCCTTTAGGACCTATCATCAAAGTTTCATAAATACTTAAGAAAGTCTCATCCTAATAGTATGTTCTTTGGACTGGCACAAAACACATTCTCTGCTGTTTCATTAGGCATTTTTGGCCTAATCCTAAGCATACTATGATTATTCACTTTTGCAAGTATGTGGTTGCTGGGATATTACAAGTTGCTTTTAAGCTAAAGTATCACTTCATACTATTTCTGTACCTATTTCCCTTTCAATCCATCTCTTCTTTCCAAGATTCCTTTTTAATATAAAGTAAGTATTCTACTTCCCATAGCTGCTTACAAAACCATTTGGTTAGAAAACTTACTTAATGCTACTTTTGTTGCAATACTACTGCTTTTCCTGAACAGTTGTTTCTGTATAGGTGTAAAACTGTGTATGTATCACCCCTTCCTCCAGACACGATGCCCCTAAAGTTTCACTTCTATTTGGAGCTGCTTGTACCAGAAGAAAACAATTTTCAGGCCAGTATCTGCTGAGAAATCTTTTGTTTACAGTACCTTGAACCATGGTATAGAAAGAATCGATTGATGATAAGTTGGAAGTGATGCTGACATCTTCCTCTCTGCTGGATGACTCAATGTCCACTGTAATGGCCCTTTCCATTTCCCCATGAAGGTTAGTGACGACTCCAGTTGGGAATGTAACATTTGTTAGACGGCCCTCGCTATCATAGCTAAAAAAGAAGGTCCAGAAATGATAAATAGCAGGAACAAATTGTCTTCACTTACAACTAAAATGAAGAAAAACACCAGCTACCAGCTACTATTGTTAAGGCACTTTTGCTTTTTTTTTGTGTGCTTGGGATAGGCATAGCAAAGACTTCAAACATGCTTTGAAGTACTCAAAAGACTGCTTAACATACAGGAATCTCAATGGTGATAGCAAGAGCAAACAGATGGATCTTCAGCTCTGCGTATTATTCTTTGAAGCGTGACCAGATCCTGCTGCACATCTAATTCACCATTTCAAAGGAAGCATATTTATTGGTACTAAATTCTGCAGCATTCTGTACTTACTCCCTCTAACTGGAGTAGATTTTGCTGCTACTGCAGGAATCCTCAAAATTTTTGAAATAAGGGTATCTTAATAAAAGTGTCTCTTGGGCCTTTCCTATTCAATGAGTATGCAGAACACCTGTACTCCTGAGAGCTTAATGTCCCTTGTATTAGTATGAGCAGAGTCTGGGGTAATATTTAATCTATTTAAGCTGCTTGTAGCTGGAAACCAGAACAGCTAACATCTCTACCTGTGAACTGTTTGTGAACTGTTTGAGAATTGTGACACAAACTGTGAGATTTTTTTTTCTGTGTCGACTGACATTTATTTAAACCAATATCCATTTAACATGAATAGGTAGATAGAATTTCTGTAATTGAAGTACATCTTGGTACATGACCAGAGACCATGCTTACAAATCCAAATCCAAACATGCATTTTGGTCACAGTATAAGGAGAGGTAAAGCACTGTGTGAGCTTCTGGTCATAAAGCTTGTCTTTAAGATTAGCTCTTCCAGTGCTAGAGTCCTGATTTGTCAGCCTAGGTGTTCAGCTGAAGCTCCTTGTTTTGAAGTATAGCCTGCCCATAGCTGCAACAGAGAGAAAAAAGCATCCGAAGGAGGATTTCATGCCCACTTATGACCTGTTTGCTCTCAGGTTTCCATCCCTGTCCTGTGACCATGTAGTGGGAAGGTGAACAACGCCTTAGTCTCTTAAAGTAACTAGAACATGACCCTGCAGGTCCTCACAGTGTGCTAGACATTTCATGCTGATATTTATCATCAAAATTGCTCCTACTGGAAAAGAAAAGCAAAACCAAAAAAAGCCCCCCAAAAGCCCCAACCATATCACTGAGGCCACAGAAACTCTTTTTCTTAAAATGAGAGAATTAATCCTAACAGCTGTAACCCACAACACTAACTTTCTCTGAACAGCATGAGTACTGCACAGCATTGCTGTAACTGAAAGGATTAAGTTAAGAAATGCTTTCTTCCAGTTTGCTTACTCTGTAGATTTGACAGCTTTTTGCATTCAGTCATTTCCATCCTTTTAGCACAGTTGATTTCCTTTGTTTATGTAAGACGTTCACTTAGCAACAGGCAAGAGAAAAGAATATTTAAAAATCAGAAACCATACTGCAAGCCAGGGAAGTCAAGTGAGAAAACTTATTTTTTGAAGTTAAGTACATTTCAAGATAATGAGGTTTCTTCCAGTGTGTTTCTGTCCCTAATTGTGGTTCTTTTTCACATACTGGACTTGGCAAGCTGAGATATTCCATTTATGCAGGAGACCAAAACAAACATACTTAAGTTCCTTGGGCATGAACATGACTGCTAGCCTATTCATGACCTTCAGTCTCATGCCTCAGTTCCAAGAACTTATTTTCATGCACAACTTCCCTTTCCAACTCCCTGGGGAGCATATATTGTCCAATTAGTGTCCTTTTCTATTTTCTGCTTTATGTTTGAAAATGGTACCAAATTACTTGGTTGGGAATTACTTCTATCCTTTGATTACAGTAGTCTGGTACTGGTCTTTATTTCATACAATGCTTACTAAAGCCACAGATGGTGAGATTTCCCTGTAAGAACTTTTTGCCCTTTTAATCACAGTATCTGTGAGAAACTAATTACCATATTTCTCAGTATACCACCTGAGCTGGAAAATGCTACACATCAGTAGTATTCAGCACAGTGTGTGGCTTTAGTGCAGTATGCAGCACTGAACTGTGCTATCCTTCTTTTATGCATTCTTGCTTCCACTTTATTATTTTTTGACTGTGCCTATAGTTCTTGAACTGGTCTCGTCTTCCGCAAATATGGCAAGGCACATCATGAGCCTGAGATAAGCAGTTAATATTACAGTGGGGGAGAGTTCAAAGACCAGGAAGAAATCATGTTACACATTAATGTTCTTAAAAACATGACTTAAAACCTGAAAGAATCTTAAAAGCCGTGATTGCTCGGTTCAGGCATCCTAGTGCAAGAAGAAAATGTGACTGAGATGTGAAAGGTAAGAATAGGATTTCTCACACTTTTATAGCCAGGAACAAAAAGAAAAAGGGGAAATAGGCCTTTCTACAATTCATTACATATTCCATTTGGTGACAGATTGCTATGTGTGTCCTTCATTTTGTTCACCGTACATCGAATACTAAACTTACTTTATACTTGCTATCTTCTTGCCCACAATCAAAGCCTTATCAATGCACAGCATAGCAACATCACTCATACCTTTGGGCATTCTGAGGCCATTTTTCTTATTACATTCAAATATCCTTGCATTCTGCTGCCAAGGTGAATTTATTCATCCAAGATTGTCAGTTTTAGACTGAGCGATTTCTTTTTATCTGCCTAGTGTTCTAATATTGAAATTGCCCTAGAAGGAATGAGATCTGAAGTCTAGAGGGTGAGTGCCTATATTTGGTATTTCACAGCCTCTTTGATCTTTTCATCCAAACACAAGCTCAGGCACATGTGTTACCATGGAGCCCTCTGATCTTTCTCCTTTGCCAGGCTCCACAGCAAAGCCATTCCACCAACCTCTTCAATTCCTGAAGAGTGAGTCTCACATAAACTTTTCAAGAATCTAAACCAGAAACTTGCTCCTTGGACGTGACCTTGTGGGCATTAATCTGCTCAGCTCACTTCTGTTGGCATTAAGGCAACAATCTTCATATTTGGTCAATAACTCTGAAGGCAGCAGTGGGGGCAGCTGCCACCACCGCTAACTGAAGTTCCCCTTAGATCAAATCCTTTTTCTTCCTTAGGATGAGCTGCCACTGCCAGATAGTTTTCCACTTCGGCAGTGAGAATTTCTCAGAGATAATGATTATCAGCTTCCCAGATTCTCGACCTTTTGCTCTTCACCTGCTGGAAGTCTCTCTTCCATTGCTCATCTCCTTCAGTTTTAATTACATGCCTTCCCAGACCATTTTCTGTTCTAGGCTATGTAGGACACTTTACTTCGCAGTAATAACTTCCTGGTAAGCCTTGCCACAGATGGAAATGTCCTACTTTTCTTTATTTTTGACTTGTTTCTCAAGTGTATTTTATCTTAGTCTGTAGCACATTTAGCTCAACCTCAACATGCAGAGCTTTATTAATGTTTTATATCAGAAGTTATTTCAATGTAGAATAGGGAGCTGTAGAAATAAAGTGTATAGTAAAGGCTGCACCTAAAGCCAATTGCTAATTTATGACTGATACTGTTTTTCTCCAGACTTCTGCAGCACAATCCCTCAACAAAATAAATTCTGTGATTTTTTTTTTTCTGTTGTAAACATGTCAGGTTGAAGAGCAAGGCACACCAGTTCCAGCACATTTCAGATAACAAGACATGCAGTCCAAATGCATATTAAGTATTTAAGACTGGTTACAGATTATACTATTAGTTGGGATACTGTAATAGAGAAATGAAGCATGAATACATTTCATAATATAGACATGCATAATTTTGACAGTAGAAAAGTACTGTTATACTTTCACTCAACTCACATTAGGTATTTTTTCTGCATCTCAGATTACCAAGAGTGGCTAAAAAATTTATGGAACATTACCCTACTTATTTCAAACTATTAATGGGAAGCCTTTTATACCTGAGTGCTGCTTCTTGGCAGGTGAGAAGAGAAGGTTCAAGGTTGACATTCAGGAGTGCAATGTGTTGTTTTTTTAGGCGCATACCATGTTGACAACATGCTGAAAAATCTGTCCTAACCTGGCAATGAAATGTCTCCCTTGGCTTGTCGAGGCCATTTACACAGAAGAGTGTTGTCTTTAACATGACAGAATTTTGGTTTCCAAATACATTCTTTCACTTGTATTCAGCCTCCGTAGCACACTGCAGGTGTAGCCACTCCCAAATGAAAGCAAATTCCAAGTTGGAAAATGATGGTAAAGAAAAGCGACTCTAGTAGCACTTTCTCTCAACCAGTACCCAAAATGGTTATTTTGCCAATCAAAAGGAAAGAAGCCAACAGTTAATATATCATCACTTTCATTAGCATTTCTTCACCTGTAGGGAGCTTTCCTGTCCCCTACTGGTTTAAAATTGGGCATGGCAAGTTACTGGAAGCTCTAGTTTTGGCCACCTTTAACCATTATGTGGGTTGTAGAAAGAAAGAAAGAAACTTTCAACTTGAATGTAATGAATTTTGCATTTTTTTCCTTTACTCAATTTGTACATTGCTTTCCTCATTTTGACATGCATTTTTGCTTTTGATATGTCTGAAGAGAGACGGACAAAAATGATTTCTCCTTTTTTTTTTTTTCATTTTTTATTTAGTCTAAATGAAAGAGACACTTCAATGGATCCTTAACTACTCATATATAACCTGCACATATTCCTTTATTTCCACAAAATACATTTGTATTTGTATCTTAAAAGGTTTAGCATCTTGCTTGTGAATTCACACTACAATTATATTGGGAAACCTGAAATATTAAACTATGACTTCCTTTGGAGATATAACAATTAAAAAAAAACCCCAAAACCCCAAACAATAAAGAATATGGTGGTATGTCTTCCTAATATTTTGTTTTGCTTAACAAGAAGAAAGCAAATGACAATTTGATATATATTAGTAGCCTGTAAATTATGACAAGTGGATTTTTAATATTTTATTTTATTATTATCGAAGAAGTGATAGCATTTTTCTTTTTTTCTTATCTGGAATATTATTAAGCATGAGAAAAAATGCAGCCAGGAGGGTCAGCCGTGTCCTGGGGTGCATCAGGCACAGCGTGGCCAGCCAGGCCAGGGAGGGGATTGTCCTGCTCTGCTCTGCACTGGGGCAGCCTCACCCCGAGTGCTGGGGGCAGTTTGGGTGCCACAATGTAAGAATGACATAAAGCTGTCAGAGAGCATCCAAAGGAGGGCAAGGAAGATGGAGAAGGACCTTGAGGGGAAGCTGCATGAGAAGCAGCTGAGGTCACTTGGTCTGTTCATCCTGAAGAAGAGGAGACTGAAGGGAGATGTGGGCTTCAACATCTTGGTGAGGGAAAGTGCAGGGTCAGGGACCAATCTCTTCTCCGTGGTGACCATGATGGGACCCAAGGGAATGGCATGAAGCTGTGTCAGAGGAGCTTTATGTTGGATATGGTTTATATTGGAAAAGGTTCTTCATCTAGATGATGGTCAGACACTGGAACAGGCTCCTCAGGGAAGTGGTCACAGCACCAAGCCTGACAGAATTAAGGAACTGTTTGCACAACACTCTCAGACACATGGTGTGACTCTAGGGGCTGTTCTGTGGAGGGCCAGGGCTGGGAGCTGGACATTGATGATCCTTCTGAGTCCCTTCCAACTCAGAATATTCTATGATTTTATGAAAAAAATCAACATTCTTTCCAGTTTTACAGAATTCTAAATATATTTAAAAACAATTTCCTTTTTTTCCCCCTTTCTTTCCTGCTTTATTCCTTTCCCCTCTCCCTCTCCTTTTTCCTTTCACCTGTCCCTTTTTATTTTCCTTTTCCCTTCTGTTGTGCCTAGCTCTGAAAAAAAAGTGGATAAACAGGAATTACAGAAAATAGGTCCAGGAATGATTCTAGGAAAAAGTTAAATTAAACTACAGCCAGATTCCCAATTCTGGACAGAAATTTATATGCCTACTTGTTTTTTAAAGGAATTTGGGCAAAAAATGCAAACTCACAAAACCAAAAAGGTTAAAAGGTCATTAAAAGTATTAGTATCAGCTATATTTATCTGTCCATTTATCTGTCCCCCTGTTCAACCAACTGTCAGACAACTCAAGCTTTTCCTGTGCCTTCATCTGATGGCTTTTTCCATAGGGAAAGGGTCTTCACTCTGTTTTCATCTGGGGAAGTCTTATAAAACTGCTTGCACAGCTGGTTAAATAATTCAGGTAATGGTCTTTTATCTTAGCAACGTGGTCAGGACGAATTTTTTAGTCCCGGTTTAATGAAGAGATTTCCTCAGCTGGAAAGTGATTGGCAATTTCTTTTTTCACCTTCTCCTGTTATAACTGCAGCTCTTGAGGCTTTTTATTTGTTGTGTCTATTTTGTCATAATGTTAAAAGGACAGTTTTCAGTCTTTTTTGTAAACCAGCATTCAGCACACCAGACGTGAACAATTCACTTAAATAGGCCTTTCCTGACAGCCATAACTCATCTGCAAAACAACAGGCACACTCTAAACGAGAATCACTGCAGGAAATGTGTCTGTTGGAAAGGGAGCTCAAAGGAATGAATCAACACCTTTTCCCATGATAGCTCATTCACTTTCATACAGAGAAGGTTTTGATGCTCATTTTCCACTTCAATGCACGACCAGACAAACAAGCTTCAGTTCAGTGCTTGTGCCGTGTAAGATTGACCACTTTCACAGCCCAATCCAAAATGACTTCCAGGTATTTGGAACCAGGTATTTTGGGGGAGCAGTGCTTTGTGGAGAAAGAAGCAAAACATGAATTTACCATGCTGGGGATGCTTTACTTTTTGCCAGAATACTGCCAAACTTCTCACTCACTGTTGTATGGTACTGCAGTCCTCCATGCTGCAGCAAACACCTGCCATGTATATTCTCCTAAGGAGCCACAAAACCGAGTCTCTCACAACTCATATCTGACATGCACCCTACATGCACACAAACACACAAATGAGCAGTGTTAATGAAGCCACTGAAGAGCAGGAAGAATAGCTCCAGGGTACGTGCCTGGGGAAGGGTGGGGTGAGAGCAGTGGGGTGTTAGGCAGTGGGGCTAACATGAGAGGCATTGTCAGGGATGGATGTAGGCACTGTGGCTTACATGAGAGGCATTGCTAGGGATGAAGCAGCTTCCCAGGGCTAGGGGTGTGCCTC
Organism: Agelaius phoeniceus; assembly: GCF_051311805.1. NCBI lineage: Eukaryota > Metazoa > Chordata > Aves > Passeriformes > Icteridae > Agelaius > Agelaius phoeniceus. The sequence continues at coordinate 41,724,177 of NC_135268.1, read as the reverse complement.
AGCAGCTCACACTCTTTTGAACTGAGTGCAGCCAATTCAGGAGCAATTCAAGGGGCTCGTTCTTATGAAGATGAGACTAAATACAGTAGCTAGGCTGTTATCTACAAGACCTTAACCCTCATCTCTCACTTTTCAACTTCCCTGTAATGGGAACTCACTGCCCCTGAGCCCTGTGGGATGCACAGAGGAAGGATTCTGGGTTTGCTAGGGTGTGCCAGCGGGCAGCTTCCCTAACCTCAGGGCTGCTGCCTTGTCTGTGTGTCACCTCCCTCGCCTTTTTAGCTCATCTATTACTGCACAAATAAACTGTGTGCCTTGTGGATATAAATACCAGAGTATGGCCTTTCAACTAAGAGAAATGTTGGTGTATATATACTTTGTGTCACATATTGTTCCTTGCTGAAAGGTCTGCTTACACTGTCAGAGCTGAGTGTGCAGGCCTTTAGTGAAAAAAGGAGATAAGGTTGGTCTGTTTGGCCAGACATTTTGTTCACAGAATAAGCTGTAATGTTGCTTTTCCCCTGTAATTATTATTTGGTGGTAGGGTGGGGATTTAATTTAATTTTATTTTTATTTTGAAAGGTTAAAAACTCCACAAAGCTGTTTTTACAGGGTCACAAAAAGTGGGCAAATCAACTTATTAAATTACATTATGTTTGAAAAGCAAATTTAGTAACAGGAAAATAAAATTATATGGGTGTATTTTCTTTTCTTTTAGGGCAGTTTACTATCTTTTACTAAGATAGTAAACAATAATTGTTAGATTCAGGTTCTGTGGTTAATTTAGAGTAACAGCCCTATTCCTTCAGAGTACAAGTCACACCCAATTAATGCAGGCTTCAGAAGTGAGAGACTTTCCCTTCTTGTGGGGGCCTCTAAAGGTAAGACTTTAATATGCATGTCCCTTGTAGGCTTTTTAGAGAGCTGATCAGTCTGGCCTCACTGGGACAGCAAGGAAGACCAAATCCCTTGCTGGGGCTTGAGGACATGTTTGAATACAGCATGACTGAAAACAGAGATTAGCCTTCTCACATGTGATCCTGAGCTGTCCTTGCACCCTCACCACACCAGGTTCCCTGCCAAGTGAGTGTCAAGGAGGGTGAGCTGGCTTGACTGTAGCCTCTCTCACTTCTGTTTGACAAAGAAAACTACCATGGAACAAGATTATTAACATGTCAATAACTAAACAAATGGTATTGTGGAGTCCTTCATAAACCAGAAGGGAGACAGATACTTTCAGAAGCCTGGACAGAGCTGACTGGATTGACAGTGCAGGACATTTATTTCATTAATACAAACAAAACTGCTTATTTTGCGGCACTATCCTTACTTCTAAGTGCTCTCTTAAACCAGAGACATCACATGCTGACTTTCTTGACAGAAATCAAAGCAATTCCTTCTTTTTCATACATGTAACATGTAATAATATTGCTATGTGTCTTGAGCATTCTGATGTTGATATTATTATCTATTCAATGGCTTCTCAGGTCTGCTTTTATTAAGGAGCCTAGTTCTAAGAAGAAGAAACAGTAACATTCAAGAATGAAGGAATGGGTAAAGGTCTATTAGATGAGACATACTACTGCTATCAGGGCAATCTGGGGACAAACTGCAGTTCTCTAAAAAATGCCACATCCATATCTAATGTTATATATTAATGGATTATTTTTAACATTAACATAACATTATTTTTAATGTTATATATTAATGGATTATTTTTATTGTTTTTTATTAAGCAGGATGAGTTTGAAACAGCAAGTTTGTCTCCCATATTAGCACAAGTCTTATAAGACTAAATAATATAATGTTGTATTATGACAGCTACTATAAAGCTGAGTTACAATTCTGATTTAGAAAACTGTGAGACATAACCTATATTCTTTAAAGTTGAATATAGAAATTAAAAAAATGTATTGAATGATTTATCTTAAGAAGAAACATGGTAAGTCCTGTCAGCAAGCACAGCCATCACTGCATTCCTCTCAGAAATTGCATGTTGCATGAAACAGTTACATACTTGTGTAGTGCTGATGTATTCAGTGTAAAGTTAAAAAAAACCAACCCAAATGAAATATGGCAGGTTGATATTTTTCCCTACAAGTTCTCTTTGGGTAGGGGGCATACTTTGTTTGTTTGAATAGAGAGGAAGAGTTTTAATTGCCTTCTGGCCAGCCTTGCCTCCATGGCAAGGAAGATGTGAGAGAGCGTTATGGCTACTAGATCTTAAATTTGTGTCTTATTGAGAGGAGGAGCAGCAAATATGCTGTAAGAGAGAAATATCTGTATTGCATGCTGCATTGTGCCAGGCAATGTGGATACAGAGGCACTTATGTAAGGACTGGCCATCTCAAAAATATTCCCAAAAAAGACAGTTTGAAAACAATTAAGAATGAAGAGAATATGTTTTTTGTTGCTTGAGTACATATAGTATGGGAAGATTAAAGACACTGCACTTGTATGTCACAGTTTGCAATCAAGGGCTCATATGACTTCACAGAAGTTAATGCAAGAACATGATAACTGGCTAAACAAAAGTGCTTGAATGAATATGGCTAATTATTTTATAGCCACTATATTTTACACTGATGAAGCAAGAAGCAGCAGCAGTAAAAGCAGAAGGTAACAAAGGTTGTTGATAGTAAAATGATAAAAATACCTAAAAAGCACTAGGATACCAAGGACATTCAGATAGTGTTGTTTAGTAGTGATTAAAAAAAAATCCAGATTAGAATTTTGTACGAAGTTCTGGTATTTCTAAGAAAGCAGAATCAAATTAGAATGAAAGCCCCAAAACTGCAAGTAACAAGAACCATAGGCATTTTTAGATACTCATAGTACTGAAGTATAAATAGGACAGAAAAATGAACACAAATAGAAACACAAATATTACAGGAAAATAACCCCCCACAAATGTTACCTGAAATGGTACAGAAATAGTAATTATGAAAACTGAATTTTGAACCTCTTAATATACAGTAAAAGTGCAAGTGAGCTGACACTACTATTAGGGTATAATTTTAATCTGATCAAATCAAATACTTGCATTTCAGCATAAGTTCCATAGACTTTTCCATAGCCAAATTTCACTATTTCCAAGTCAGACTCCACAGACAATGCATTAAGATGAAGCAAAAGAAAAACTGCAAAACACTCTATTCTCTGTTGCCAACTGTTGACAGTTACAGATGATGTGCCTGGTACTTGGGGAAACTAAACAAGTCCAAGCCAGAGGCAATATCTGACTCTCTATCACAGAGTTTTAGGGAAACCACAGCACTGAATGCATTGCTAATAAAAGCATAATATGCAAACTCTGCAGCATACAGTGAAAGGAGATTTTTGCTTGCGATTCTCTAGAGTCCATAAATTACTGTAAGGATTTCACATTCTGCATGATTTCACCACCTTTCCAAAATAGCTGGAAAGCTCGTTAATTTAACTGTGGGAGCAAAGTAAACTTGTAAGAACTCTGCTTGCTAATGTCACTCTTTTTGCTTCCTGTTGCCTTGAAGACAAGGATTGAGTGGGAGGGAGAGGAGGGGAAGGAGAAGACAAATGAGCTCAGGGCATGAAGTGTCAGGGGAGACATTGGATGGACTGCCAAGAGATACAACAGGAGACTGCAAAGAAATTCACTGCTGGGAAAGGAAAAATAGGAAAGTCAAACACACCTTAGGGAAATAATGGGAGATGTGGAAAGGAGCAAGATACAAGGCAAGAAAGTAAGGAAACCTAGTAGGAGGTCTGGAGAGCAAAATGGAATAATGGAAGAAAGGCAGTGGATTTTCAGAGAGGAGGAGCCATCTTAGTCTGGAACAGATCTCTGCCTGCTGATACTGCTTCTAAAAGAAGAGGAAGAAAAATATGAGAAAGCTGAAAAGAGACAAGGAACAGTGGCTGCTGGGATTACTTCATGTCTAAGGAGAGCACAAGCAACCTGAACCTTCCAGAAGAACTTGAGGGGGAAGGAGCACCTGTATTTTTACAGAGGAGCCTGCAGAAGCAGCCGGGACAAAGGGACAGATCCCAGGCACCCAACACTGGGCGGAGCAGGATCTGCTCCAGAGCAGCTGAAGGGAAGGACTCCGTGTCTGTGCGAGACGGGCACGGTGCCGGCGCTCCCATGGCGCACAGACTGCAGCCCTGGCTGCTTGTCCTGGAGGGATCCTCCCTGCCACAGCAGCCTCTGCCAGCTCCTCACACAACCCAGGGAGCACAGAGCAGCCACAGGCTGGCATGGCTGGGCCACTGCACAGGGGCTTTTAGGCATTTGCTTCTAGTATTTCAAAACCTAGGTCAAGAGAAAATGCTCTTTTCGTATATTGTAAGCACCTGGCTTAGCTTTCTGTATGTAAAGTCACAATGGAAACTGCTGCATAGAAATAATGCCATATAGGCTAGCTAGGAAGTGTCACTTCCAAAATGCTAATATGCAGATAATTAGTTTAAATTTTAAGATTTATCTGTTTAAATGTTCACATTATGCATACATAATATGCAGTTATAGTTAATAGTTTCCAGCTCAGATATCTCAGAATTTTGTAAGAGAATTTGATCAGGCTGATTACTTTTATACCTTGTTTAATACTATAATTTCATTATAAAACCTAATCTGGGCAACTTTTAGCTTGATATGGCTCCATTGGTTTTTTAGTATGCATGCATTTTCAATCATTTCTGTAAATGCTCTGTTAACATCATTTTTATTCAGCAAGTTTTTGGACCTCTAAAAACAGGTAACAGTTACTATGAATTTGAGCAACAGTGCTTTGAAAAAAGTACACATTCCTGAAATTTAAGGTGTCAGTTTTGATCAGTACACTAAAACCCTTAGCAAAATAGAAATTTACAAGTCCATTTTGCCATAAAGGTATTAAAAATCCCCCAAGTCTGTAAACAAAGAAATCAGATTATATGATATCCTAAGTAATTCAAGCTAGTACTTACAATTTCACTGTAAAAACAAAAAAGAATGTAAAAAACCATTTATTGTGTGTCAGTCCTTCCCTTCTTCAGTGAAAGAAGAGACTAAAAAAATAAACTATAGATTAATTTGTGTCCAGGCTAAAATAAATAAAAAAGTAAATTTTTTCTGGATCTGATATTAGTGTGATTTAAACTGTGGAAAAAAGCCATGAAAAGAAACAAGACCAAATGCTTTAGTATGTGCCAGAGCAGTGACTGCCAATTTTTGGGATGAAATGTTTTTGCAAATATTGCCCCTTTGTTCTGAAAAGGAAAAAAGAAAGACTGAATCATTTTCATAAACCTGCTTTCAAACCACTGAGAACCCAGCTGAAATAAGTTATTTGGATCCATGCTCCACTTACACAACCAGACTTGCACAGGAGAATAGTTAACCAAGCTATTCCTGAGTTGCTCTTCTGTGATAATTCACAGGCTCCATTTCTTTTGGCAATGGTAGCAGAAACCTCTCAAATCCATCATTGTCAGATTTAATGTTACAAATCATGAGCAACAAAAAGTCACAATTATACTTGAGCTTATAATAAAAAATGGCTAAAGACTTGTGTTCACAATTATTTTTTCCTTCAAAAGGGAAATATACAGGCATAGATTTGGTGCATGGGGATTTTATGTTCAAAAGAAGCAAGCAGCTATGATGACTGATGGATGTTTTTAAGAATGCTGTTTTGGCAAGAAAAGTAACACAGTGCCTTCCTCCTGCCCCTTATTCCCTGTGGCTTTACATAATCAGTACAATTTTTTAGTTTTGGTTTTAGCTTGTACAGAGCATCATAGAAAACATTACTGGAAGGGACCTTGAGAGGTCATGCAGTCCAACCTCTACCCCAGGGCAGGATCTGTTCTTCCTGCATTGGTCCTGAAAGATGTCTGATCTGTTTTTAAAGACAGTCCATGAAGGGCAAGGGGTCACTATCATTGTTGTCTGCTCCAGGGCTCCAAAATCTTCACCATGAAGTTCCTCCAAATGTCTGATCTGAATCTTCCTTGTTGCAATTAAACAGATTACTGCTTCACCATGGCTACAGGGAGGTGATAAATATCTTTGCTTCTGCAAAAGCCTCATACACTTGCAAATTTGGGTGAGTGAAATTGCCTAGCTTTCTCTAGAATTACTTCAGCTTGGGAATTCTAACGAGACATTGGTTGGAGGTAATTGTTTAGGAAGTGCATAAGCAGCAGCTTGCAAATAATCCTAATAGTTACTGAGGGGAATAGCCTGCCCTTTGGGCTCTCTGTAAGTCAGCTGGACATAACCTAACTCAGACCAGAAAGTCTGCATGAAAGCAGATCAGGTGTGAAAGATGGCTATTTGCAGAGTCAGGAAATAGCTGTGTACTTCACGACACACAGCACCCTAAATTCTCCCCATCATGAAAACGACAGACCCATCACCCACTGAATAGTGAATATAATATCCAGTTTTTTTGTGATCAGGCAGACGCCATTAAGATACATTCAGGAGCCACCAGCTACAGCAGTACACCGCAGCAGGCTACACAGAAACTACAGCCAACATGGTGAGAAATTACTGCCCTGATTAAAACTCTAGGTCCTCAATTAGCCAGTGTGAATGTCAGCATGATTAAAAGTGCCTGCTGTACCCAGCAGATGCCTTCATTTCTGTACAGGACTTCACTGTCCCCCAAACTGACTGTCTTGCCCAACTTGCCTATGGGAAACAAGTGGCAGTGTCTGTCACAGTTCAACACTGACTTTACTCTCTGTGGAAATAGATGGCTACTCCCAGCCCACCTAATGCTGTGCTTTGGTCTCTCAGCAGACAGGACAGGGCTAACTCAAGAGGAGGAGAACACTTGCCCTGCCAATCAAACACTTTCTCATTCCTCTGTGTACCCTCGCTGTGCTTCTGTGTCCTCTTGGCAGGACCTAAAAAGATCCCCAGCGGATGCACCAAAGCACAATTAAATGTTACAGATGTGTGCTAATGCTTTGGGAAGGTGCCCGCTACCAAAGCCCTGCCAATTTACAGATTATTGTAAGAATACCTTAAAACTGGCAGCAGTACCATCCCACCTGCTGTCTTTGTCAGGGATCAGCATTCCTAGCCCTGTCTCCACTTCAGGACACAATATGCAGTGAAGCAGCACCTGCTGCTCTTGTGTCTCTGATGGGCATCTGCAAAGGCTGGAGAGTAGATACAGGTGCTCAGAGTCCTCCTGCACACTGCCTCAGCCAAATGTACACTGACAGAAATATGAAGTTATCTCAGAACACAGATGTTTGGCTTTGCTGCCACTGCCTGACACTGGCACTTTATTTTCTTTATCATGTGTGTTGAATTGAAAGCTTTTTTTTAAGCCCTGACCTTGGCAGCAGTTGCTACTGCATTTCATCATAAAGATATGAGAAAAGAAGAGGGGCAAATAAAAAGAAGAGGGACTTACTGAATTTTCATGATGCCCTTTGTAATCCTGAATAGTTCAACTAGAGGCCTCTTAACAGTTTTGCTTATCACACTAACACTACATCTTCCACTCCTTCATACATACCTTCTTACCCAACCTCATCATGTCTTTCCTGTGAGTTAAAAATACACATATTTTTCCAACTGGCAGAGACAACTGAAAAAAATCTGTGTTAATTCTACATTGACCTTTTCTGAAATAATGGTTTCTCTTTTAAGCTGTAATTTTATTATGTTTGCTTAGTGTATTCAGTTGGCAGTTCAGATCATTTGGAGATGAAGTTACTGATAAAGCTTGTATGTGAATTCTCTGGTTCTACTAGTTTATCTATAAATTGTCACAATCTTCCTTAGTCAATAGAATTGAAGATTCTGTAAAATGCTTTGCTAATCTGTCTGTTATGAACAGGCATTGATGACTTAATGAGTGTAACACAGGCTAAAGCAATTCACTGAAAAGATTTTTCCTGAGGCTGGTAAAATTGCAAGTCCTACCATTCCAGTAATACCTCTTGCTGTTGTGCTAGCACCTGTAGATGACACGGTGCTGGTGGCTTCTGTGTTTTCAGTTTATTCCTACAGGAATGACGGTTCCCCCATGGCACACATTTCTTTTCTCAGCTTCCTCCAACTGGGTTCACCTGTGTCAAAGCCTGCTGTGCTGTCCAGGAGATCCTTTCTGCATACCCTCCACTCAGTGAAACACAACCTTTTACAACCCACCCAGACGTTATTTTTGGGCAAAAGAACATGCAGAGATGCTTTTGCTTAAAAAAAAATGGAGCAGCAAAGACAAATTTCTTGTCAGTATTTGCAGCAGAAGAATGTCAATCTAATGAGCAAGTGGGATGAAAATCTAGTTTTTGATGCAAATCTACAAACCCATGGTTGTCTGAGTTACAAATTTCTTGACAAGAGTGAAATGTTGTCTCACTATTATTTCAATATATAAAACTGAAGTTCAAAATAATGAATTCAAAATTATTCAGACCCAATGTTCAGAAGAAGTCAGACAAGTAAGACAGAGGAAGACAGCATGGGAAATTAAAGGTATCTTTCTGTGCTTTTTGCTATCAAGGGTCAACTTTACAGTTACTTCACCCAGAAACATTTCAAATGGTCCTTAGAACTCAATAAAACTATAAGGCATCTGACTTCTTTTTATGTACTTACTCAAAAAAAGTGGTCCATCCAGTCTCATCGCTTTTAGTTGCCAGAAGTCCACTGTTGCCATGGTAGGTAAATAAGACCAGCTCCTGCCCTTGTGCAGTCATGCTTTTCAAACAGCCATTGGTGCCTATGGTCAGCCAGATGACTTGGTTATCAGGAGAGACCACTCTTACTGGCATTCGGTTGGGATCCCGCCTGATCCGAAGGGTATTCCCGTTGCTGTCCGTCACGGCAGTAATATCGTTGTCATTGCTGTAGCTGAAGTTGTACAGGTAGTCCCCGGTGACTAAACTCACAGTGTACTGGTGGGTACCATTGACATCAAAAATATACAGCTCTTGGTCAGTTGGAGAAGCAACTTCATAGAAGTTCATTGAATTCATTAAGGGTTTGTTCTTTGACACAGCCCGTATCCTAATGTTTCCCAGGTCAGCAATATACAGGGTGCCATCTGGAGACACAGCTAAGGAGGAAGGGGCGTTGAGTTTGGCATCTTTAGCATAGCCATCTCCATTTTGGTAGCAGTCACAGTTAACATCATTTTTGCAATCACACTCCGAGGGTATTCCAGCAACTAAAGAGATTTCTCCATCAGTTGTGACCTGCCTTATCCTGTTTATCTTTTTCTCGTCGGTTTCTGTGATGTAGAGCACGCCGCTGTAGGACACGGCGATGGCGGTGGCCGACTCCAGTGTGGTCTGGACAGCGTGCTTGCCCACCGCGTACTCCACGCCGGGCACCTGGCAGTGCATCGGCCGCCCCGCGGCAATGCGCACCTGGCGGTTCTCCGTGATCTGCAGAACCACGTTGTTATCCAACACATAAATGGAGTTATCCATTGGGTTGATAGCTAAATCTGTAGGCCATTCCAGACGAACCTAAACAAATAGAAGTGTTTTGTTAAACAGCTAACCAGTGCAGATAAAATGAATTAATTAACCTTCAGTTTTAGACACTGATATAAGGATATTTTCCACCTGCTGTAAGCAATCACAACTGAAGAACTTGCATGAATACATGCAGCAAACTAAAGTTTTCAGGAAGGCAAGGGGAACAATATTCAGGCATCCAGTTTATTAAAAAGAAAACCAGTTGCATTGAAACTATAATATAGGCTGAGTTTCCCCTCCAATAAATGCAATACTTTTCTGCATCACAAATGCAGAACTATAGAGACAGATATTGATGTCTAAATACTTGCCAACAGTTTTGATCTTTATTCTTGTAGTAGCAAAAATAACGTACTACCTTCCAGATTATGAAACACTGTACTCCATTTTTGGAACATACTACTACTGAAATGTCCCTTCGTACCTACACAAGTTTTTAACAAAAATAGAAAAATACAGGGGGTTTGTGTAAATCCTTTCATTCGCTCTAGTAGGCTAAGGATGTCAGCAATTCAGAAAACATCAACATGCCAAGATAGTTCTAACAGATATGCCATTCTCCCAGTATTTACTACCAGGCTTAATGTTTCCTGCTGATAGTTTTGCTGTTCTAAACCAAACTGAAGTTTATGGGCAGAAAAATTGAATACAGCAGCATTTATAGCTAAGAGAATACTGTGCAATTCATGCCCGTGGAACAGGTTGCTTTCTCCCCCAAACCTGCTGTTAAATATCCACCCACTTTTATTTTAAGGGGCTCAAAAGCTGCATCTCAGTTTCTATCACCAGCTCAGCTTTCCAAATTAGCAGCAACTGAAAAGTACCTGGCTGATGTGCATGCTGGTATCACAGGTTAGAGGTCGTGCTGAGGTAAGGTCATTGGAGCCAAGCAATGTCGATATTATTCCATTCTGATCCACTTTTCTGATCATGGTCCCATCAACAAAGTAGATTAACCCATTCTTGTCTATTGCTATTCCTTCAGTGAAGCAAATAAAAATTAGGTTTTTTTTTGTTGTTGTACTACCAGTGAATATATTATCCACAACTAAGGGTATAGGTATCATGTGTCTAGTAGAAATTGTAGGCAGAAAATCTGGTCTCAGGGAGCAGGTAGTAATACAGCCTGTTAATGTATTTTGCATGACAAACCAATATTCAGCATGAAATCTACTACTGTTGATTGCATTTGCTGTTCAATTGCTTTTGTGTGGAAGGGTCTAGCTTTTAAGTTAACTTTAAACATGGAATAAATGGAACCAAAAGCAATGCTCATTTTAGATATTCACTGCTGCCTGCCAAACACATAATCTAAATGCTCTTATTGAGTGTTTAAAAATGCTCAATAACCACTCAAGCCAAATACTTCCTAAAAAATCAACCCTAATTGATTTAAAAAAAATCAGTCCCCTGTAGCTCTCTTCCTCTATAGACTTTCTACTTGTAAAAAAATTACTCAAATCCCCAATTTTTTGAGCCAACTATTGAATTCAGTAATTAAACACAATCATGCCCCCAGCTCTGAACTTCTGTATTATTCTGAATGTTACAGAGGGAGAGCTCTTTTTACCTTTAGGGCTCATGAGAGTTGCCTCCACCGCCTTGCCTCCATCACCACACCTTGCCTCATCGAAGGGCAGGCACTGCTCCCCTGTTCCTCCTATGACCTCAACATTTTTGGTCAGGTCTTTTGCCCCCGTGAGCGACTTGGGCCGGTAAATCCTGCGTGTGTTTGTGTCGGAAACGTACAAATCTCCTGTCACGGGGTCAGTTGCCAGGTAGTATCTGTGAGCTGGGTTGTTGCTGCAAAATGGAATAACACATTGCATATGCTGTAGTTAATTGCAGCTAACAGTGGATCAAGGAGAAAACAGTTTAGTTCCTACGAGTGTGCAGTTATGCAGACAGAGTCAAAGTCAATGGTGATGCTCCATGCACAGGTAGCACAGGTCACAGCCCCAAAAAGGTTTTGGTCCACACTTCTCATCTGTGTCACAGACAGCCCCATCCAGATTAATCCTCTAGGGAAAGACGGTCCATTTTGTCTTTAATGCTTTCAGGCCAGTTCAGGCTCTCTCATTAGAGACTGCAAATGTGTCTCTAATAGGCCAAATCAAAATACTGGAGTTTAAAACCTTCTGAGAGTTCTGGGAACCTTGATCTAGTTCCAAATTTTGCAGCAGGAGCCCAGGCCTCACTTACACTTTGTTGGTATTATCCTATCTGTTTTATTGTAATTTATACAAGGCTGCTGGGGTTCATGGTTTATGTAATTCATGAACAGATAAGACAGAGTTTGAATGATGAGTTCACAGGAAAGAGATAAGACATCATTCATAAGTATTTGTTTAATCCACTGCTTTCAAATGCACGATGTGCATGATTTAACACATTACGAAACGTCATCTCTTCCACCAGAGACCAAGCAGAGCTCTTCCATTCTTCTTAAGTCAGAGTCATATTTCAAATAACTGTACACATTGGCAGAAAACCGCTAACTATGCCAGCACAGTCTTTATTACAGTGAAAATATATATTGCTAACCATTTTCCCAGAACCGTACATTTTGCCTCTCCTCTGGTGCCACATAATTGAGAATTACTGTCTTTTCTTCCCTGCTGGTGAAAAAAACAGCCCTGGAGATTACCTTTTGTGTTGATATATTATGATGTAGAAACTTAACCCACTGCAGTTGGGATTCCTGACCTAATTTATGGCATGAAGAGCAGAAATAAGGTCATGTAAATACATGAGGTAATTTCAGATGCTCCCCTCATGGATTGAAACAGAGTGTCAGAACAGTCACTTCTGATGTTTGCAAAAGTGCTGCTTAAACAGATCTACCAGTCTGGTGGTAGCCAAACATCTGTTCACAGAATGCTACACTTCACGTTTGGTAAATACGTAACTGTGCTAATGTAACACATTTTTATGTACTGCCACTTGGAAAATGCAACAGAGACCAACAGGAACAACTTGTGAACAAATTATGTCTTTTAGCAGGGACAGATTTTTATAGCCATCCAATTACAAAACAGAAAAAAATGTGTTGCATAAATAGGATTTTATTTGGTTTTAAGACTTTAACATGTTGGTTCAGAATGAATGAAACCAAGTGAAACAGACTAATGAAATCAAATACACAGTGATTAGCACCTCTTTAAAAGCTCTGCTATTGCACTGAGTGTTGTACAGCATGTCTGAAAACAATCAAATGCAGGCTTACTTTAAATTTCTGTCTGTTACAAATCTATTATTGCCAATGTGCTAAATAGTTGGAAGGTATTTTCAAAACCTTAATTTATGCAGTGATCATTTAATATGATCACTATGTAGTGTACGAATTATTTATACCTCCATAGACTGCAAATTAAATTATACCCATTTACATGATTACTTTGGTCTTTAAGAAACTTTGCAAACACTTCAAATACAAACACATTGCAAGATGTGAAATGTGCAATTAAATTTTATTTCATTGTAATTTAAAATAAAGTTCTTTCTTACACTACTGAAATCAAAGTACCTCTCTTCAACCCATCTAACATTGCCTCAATCATATTTTTCAGCCATTGGAATAAGAAGTCATCAAATCAAAAAGTAAGTAATTTATGCCTAACACAATTTATTTCCAAAAAGAAATTTTAAAGCTCTTTTCTTCATTAATATGAAGATGTACATTCTAATTAATTCCAACAAAAAAGAAATCAGGGAATGAGTTCTCACGGTAAATACAGTATCCTCACCAAACCAAAAGAAATCACCTGATAATTTAAATGTATTTTCTTATATTCCTAAAGAGTGGAAGTGCACAGGATATCACTACTGAATCAACAGAAACTCTCCAACTTGCCATATGTAGATGTCTAATGGCTCCTTTCTGAGCTGATACAACAGGCTTAACCTCAGCATTTCTTTTCAGGTGAAGGTTGCACAGCCAAGGAGGCTTTAGCCAATAGAAACCCCCAAGAATTGATGGGAGAACGGCACAATTTGAGGAACTGAATAACTGTCAAGTGAAAACTACATTTGTTTTCTAGCCAGAAAATATCCATGAGCACTATGCAGATCACAAAAATAGTACAGGGATAAGCAGCCAGCAGCTGGAAAGCTGCAGAGTTTATGCAATTTCATTGTACCCTGAAATGAAATTAAGCTTCTGCCTTCTACCAATAACAACAAATGCAAAGAAATTAAATCCCCAGCCCGTGACTTATTGACTCATTCAGTATTGCCTAATCACTTTCAGCAGCCTGCAAAACATGGACTTATGTACCCACACTGGCTCCTGTAAAGACAAATGTCTAAAAATTAACTTTTTCTGTCTATGCTGAATAATAGTAAGTGCTTTGAATTGAAAGTGTGCACACACGCATATACAAAGTTGTAACTATCTATTTCTCTTTGCTTTTATCTTGATTAGGCCAAATTTTTTATTCTTCAGCTGTCAGATCACCTGGACTATTCTCCATGTATAGTTTTTTTTGAAAATACTCCTCCTGTTTCAGTCCCTGTCTCTCTTGCCTTCAGTATGTGCCCTCTAAACCATATATCCCCTCAAAGCTGTTTTTATGTTTTGTTAGACTTTTTTTTCTGCCTCTCTATAGATTTGGGATAGTGCCATAGCCTACAAAAGACCTCCCTGTCTTCAAAGTCCTTCTAAAAATGACTTTTTCCATGAATGTCTATCAGCATTAATCACCCACAGGCAGCAGTGTGCATAAAGACATCGTTTCAGCTTTGAGATTGAAAAAATGTGAGGTCACTGGTACATGAGAGGAGAAATTTGATCTGCATTCTCTCTGTAAAAGAGAGTAAGGCTTCTTGAGCTAGGAGACACATCACACTGTGCTGAAGCACTGTGTTTATAGGCCAGGAAAGGTGAATGCTTGAATAGACAAGAGATCTGAACTAGCATTTAGCCTCATTCGGTAGTTTTACTTGGGGAATGCATTTTTTAGTGCATTTTCTTCTAATACCTAGCAATTATCTTTTGCAAAGTGGTCTATTGAGGGCTTTTTTCTAAACTGTAGTTTAAGTAGAAATCTCCTCAGGAGTCTGAAAGGCTTGCCAGTGAAACTGGACATTTTCTTCCTTCTCCTCTTACAGGCCAGACAGATGTACTTCCCTCTGCAGAATTTCACAGGACTTTGCATGAATTCATGCAGCCAAAAGAAGGTATTTGGTCTCACAGTGTGTCCTTAGCTGGAGAGCCCATGGCAAGAGGATTTGCTGAATCCTAAAAGTTTACACATCTTAAATAAAAGGCGGCTAAATTAATAGAATAAAAAGCTGCCAGGGGATATGAAGCATCAAGATCCCACTCTTGGCTTAGGAAGTCTCTCATCAGCAAATCTCTAAGGCTGAGAGTGGACACTGGGAAAATGTTGTATGACGTGAGAGAAAACTCAGGCTCATCATAAATCATATTGTGCTTCACAGTGGGCTCCACACCTCCTGCCTACTGGCTCCCCAGCTGCTCCTGCAGAGCCAGCTCTCCACAGTCTTCTCTGTCTCCTCCTGCGGCCAGGAGGAACCCCCATGTCACAGCTGCTATACGGGCCCATGCTGTTACACTAATTTGTTTGGTATGACTGCAATTTTGCTACCTGGAGCTTCTGCATGTTTAGGCATGAATAAAACAGAAAAGCTTCAGTATTCTCCTTCACCAACTTCTCTTAGATGCAGGGATCCAGTTCCTGAAACACTGCAGTTGAGGCTGTGACCACAGTTCTGCCAGAGGCAGGAGAGGGTGGTGCTACTAAATCACAGCAAAACAAACCTCAATATGCACCCACTCTTTAATCCCTTTCTGTACATTCCACATGCCCATTTTAAGTATTATTCCACATTCTATGTATTTGCCAAGACAATGTTCTATCTAGCTGCAATCACAACTTTGTGATACCACAAGGGATATAATTCTTTTAAGAGTGGTGGAACACATACAAACTAATTGTAATAGTGAAACCCTAAACCCACCAAACAGAAGAGACTGCCTTCGAGTCACCCTGGAAAAAAAAACAAAAACCACAAAACCAATTCTGATCATTAGCACTGATGCAGACACCTTAGTTAGTCATGGAATTTTTTGCCTAACATATCTGAAACATATTTTTGTAAACATAAAACCTTTCCTCACACAGAAGTATGTCCAAAGAAAAGTGAATTTAAAAAACAAGGACAACTGAGATATGACTCTGGGATTTGTTTAAAAACAAGGAAGGAAAATGGCAGCAAAAAGGAGAGAAAGCTACCAGTGAGCCTGCTAAGCTTAGTAGCTCTGCCACAAATGTTTGCAGGGTTTCATGTCTGCAACATGATTTTAGCATGACTCTGTTTTTTTCTTCCTTATCTGCACCAGCTGCTGTGGAAAGCAATTCTAATATCCACCTACTCTTCTGTTCTTGCCATTATTGTAGCAATGCCAGGATGGATGAATGCTGTACTACAATCCTCGGATTACTGTTGTTTCTGTGACCAATTTTGTGAGTCTGGGTGTATTTTAAAATCTTAACTCCTGGAGTTGTGTTACTGCTATTTCAACTTCCATTATTAAAAGAAACTCACCTTTAAAGAAAAAAATCTGTTAAATGAGAGCCTGAAAAGATTCAACATCAAAAGTCTAATAAAATGAACTCCCTTGATACTTTTATATGCCATTCTCATCATATTTGATGTATCTGATTAATGAGTGAGTTTTGATCGGATCAGCAAAAGAGCTTGCCAGCAAGGAGTGAGCAGAGATGAAGGAACAGCAGAGGAGGGCACACACAAGCATAACAAGAAGCCTGACTGTGGACAGAGAGTGATGAGAAAAGAGGAACTCATCAGAAAGGACGATACAGCCTGACAGTTGACATAACTAAAACACATGAACTCATTATTTTTGAAAAATACTCCTCTTTTCTAGTAATACATCTCAGAAATGACTTGCCCATTATAAGCATTCATTTGTTAAAAAAGAAAGAAGAACAGTTAGAAAAATATAAATCTTCCTTAAGGAATGCTTACCTATGTCTAAAATCTTTATTTCTTGGTGGGAGCAAGTAAAAAAGAACAGAAAAACATTATTAGACAAACATTCAGAAAGGATGTTAAAAGACGAGAGAGAAGAAGGCAACGTTTACATCTGTCATTAGTGAAGTGTTGAATGATTGTCCATTGTCCACTTACATTGACCACATATGTTAACTCTTAAAATCTGCTGAATTATTACTTCGGGTAGATTAAACTCTCACATTAGATAAGCATAGTTAAAACATTTTATGAGGGTAAAATATTATCATTTCAGCTTTAAATACTTTAAAAATCTTTTGACTCAACTTCTGTTTTGTTCCCAAAAGCATTTGCAAACTCAAACTTACACAATTGCAGAAACTTCAATACTTTAATTTGCCACAGTAACTCATACCTCCAGAAGTCCAGGATGAGAAAAAGACATACCTTAGCTCCAGAACACTAGTTACATTTCCAGATGGGAATATCCGCCGGACGTAGTTGAAATCTCCCACGTACAGACTGCCATCTATCCCACAGGCCAAGGCAACTGGAGCCAGCAATTTGTTACCATCAGCTTGACCATTGCAGCTTGGACAGGAGATGCTGCGTCGTCTCCCGTTGCCCATAATGCTACTAACAACTGGGGGTTGCTGAGATATAAATTGATTTTCACCATTCCCTTTGTAGAGGATTCCTGCCAGATAATACAGGAAAATCCAAATCAAAACCCAATAACATTCATAAAAACTCTGAATGTATACACATAAAATGGTGCAAAAGTATTGTAAATATTCTTTTAGCTAGTTAGTATAAGTTCAATGAATTTTTATTGTTTCACCACCATATTTTCCTCACAACAGATAGCAACTTTATTAAAACATCTATAGCTATATTTAGGTTATAAACATGCAAACATTAGATTATCTTGTCCACAAAATTTAGTAGAAACGCTAAATATTGTAGCTCTTAAAACCCCAAAATGTTTTCAGTTGTTATTTTTAAATGTTAATGATTTTTATAGCTATAATTCAGAATAAAAATTGTCATGCTGGAGGAAATGTTAAGTATATTAATGGAAGGAAGGTCTGTGTTCCTACATCTTTACAGTTTTGAAATAGTCCAGAAAGGACTGAAATTCTAAAGTGCTTTATAAAAAATGAAAATGAATATATTTGCAAATTGTATTCCTAAAGTCCTAGTATAACTAATTATGAGTATCATGTTGAATGTAATCTGAAGTGGATTACTGTTGCAAATTGTAAATATTAATTAAAGAGCCACTTCAAAAAGTTGTCGATTGCCTCAATTTTACATTGTAAAAGATTGTTTACTCAGCTCACAACAAAAGTGTTCCTCTGGCAACAAAGTCTGCCTCAATACTACATCTGCAGTTATAGGCTGTTATTAAAAATGTCAAAACAACAAAAAAAAATGGTGCCAAGCCAACCTGCCTCTAAAACTTAATTCTGCTTTGAGGCATGAAAGAAACAATAATTTTGTGAAGACAAAGCAATATGCCAGCAGTATTTTTCTTCCTTATAGCCTACATAGGAAATCTGAGAGGAAAAATGGATGCTTTGTGTTAAATCTTCAGTCTTGTTGGGAAAAAAAAGTATGTTAAAGTGTTGCCAGGACCCTCATTGTTCAGTCTCACGATGAATCCATTAAGGAGTCCTCTACAAATGGTCAGCTATTACGGTTCTACTCATAAGTCACCATGTGTCTTTCCGTGGTATAATCCGTGTAAACCACTTTGTACTGTACAGAGATCTGGGTTTTACTGATTGCATGCCCAGAGTTTCATGCAATTTGGAGCTGAGGGATACAGTTATCTTTTAAGAAGTTTAGAAGAAATTTAAGGCGTATTTCTCTTTCCCTCCTCACTCCTAAAGTGCACGATTTGAACTGAAAGGTAGGAGAAAAAAATACTTTGCTTTCCTCTTTAAATGTTTTAGGTGTCTTCACTGCTTTTAATGTTATAAAATGCAAGAGATTATAAATGTAAAACCAATATGATAAAATTGGAAACATGATAAAATTGGAAAAAATGAAAATGGTTAATGGAAACCTAATGGCAAGTAATCCAAATAAGTAATCTAAATCAAAAGAGGAAGAATGTGTTTTTCATGAATAGTTAAAGCCAGAATGCATTAACAGTATACGAAATCCCCTCTCCTATGATTACATCATTTATGACAATCATGGCACTATAATTTTGCCTGAAATAGCTGAGTTCTACAATTTTCATCAGTGGAATTCTAGAAGTCAGCACAGTGCACTATTGCACCTGATTTATTCTGTCATTACCTTGAAAAATTGGTCCTTCACATTTCTCCTCTATTATCACAGAGTAAAAGATGTACATTAGACTATTTACTGCAGTAGTTTGGATTTCCGTGCAAACACTGTCTGCACTCTCTGCTGAATAGATTTATGCATCTCATCCATGTTGTCATTACAACTCTCCACTTGGTTTATTCAATTAGACACATGACACTTTGAAAAGTCATTACTTGTCAAATGTACTCTTCAACATAATTTAAAGCCATCATCAATTTACCCAATGAACAGAATCAGTTTTACATATATATTTATAATTATAGCTCTTTACAATTTTAGATGTATTACTTTACAATAATTTGCACAGTTGTTTTGTTGGGGTTTTTTTTATTTTTAATTTTAAATTAGGTACAATGACACCTTTTCACTTGATTTGGTGACCTTGTTTCCTTACCAGTCAGAGGCGATGCTTTAAGTTTCTACTACTGTGTTACACATAATAAGCTTGTGTACTATGGGGAGACCTTCATGGGACATCAAGTACTGCAGAACTGACAATCTTCCTGATAATTACTCTGGGTTCCTCTCTTGCATGAAAACCAAGTGCTACCAACTACTACTTTAAGCTATGTGACTGTTTACTTCACCTTTCCTACATGTTTCCAGCCAAGTTTTTCCAAATTTCTTCCTGTTCAGTGGTGAGCTGAGGTTTCCTTAGCATGGCACCCTGCCAACTGTTGCTGAGCAGCTTGCTTGACCAATACACTTTGATGCCAAAGTTACTGTGCAACAGCAAATTGCAGCTGGAGAGAGGAGTGAGAATATGAGCAAGCAACAGCTCTGCAGACAGCAAGTTCTGCAGAAGGAGAGGGAGGAGGTGCTGCAGGTACAGAGCTGAGATTCCCCTGCAGCCCATGGGAGAGGACCACAGTGAGGCAGCTGTGCTCCTGCAGAACATGGGCACCCGTGGTGGAGCACATATCCACTTGGAGGGCCCATGCCAGAGCAAGGGGATGCCCAAAGGAGGCTGTGACCCTGTGGGAAGCTCATGCTGCAGCAGGATCTTGGCAGGACCTCTGGACACATGGAGAGAGGAGCCTGTGCTGGAGCAGGTTTGCTGCCAGGACTGGAGCCATCTGTTCCTGAAATACTGCACCCCACAGAGCAGACCCCACTGGAGCAGTGGTGAAGAACTGCAGCCCGTGGGAAGGACTCCCAGTGGAGAAGTTCATGGAGACTGTCTGTGTGGGAGGGAGCCCATGCTGGAGCAGGGAAGAGTCCTTCCCCTGAGGAGGAAGGAGGGACAGAGACAGGGTGTGGTGAACTGATCACAGCCCCATTCTCTGTGTCCCTGCACCATAGGCAGGGAGGAGGTGAAGAATTCAGGAGTAAAGTTAAGCCAGGAAAGAAGGTAGGATTGGGCAAGTTTTGACTGGTAATAAATTATATTAATTTTCCCAAGTCAATTCTGTTTGGCCCATGACAGGGACTGCTGAGAGATCTGTCTCTGTCCTCATCTCAACCCATGAGCTTTCCATTCTGTTTTCTCTCCCCTGTGCAGCTGGGGAGTGACTGGGTGGCTTTGGTGTCCAGCCAGAGTCAACCCACCACAGCATATCCAACACAGACTGATGAATTTATTCATGCATATGTACTTTTAGGATGCAGAAGCATGACATTCAGTGTAAATAATACAAACAAGAAATATCCTGAGGTGGAAGGGACCCACAGGATTATTGACTCCAACTCCTGGCCTTGCACAGGATAAACCCCAAGAATCACACTGTGTGCATGAGAACATTGTCCTAACACTTTCTGCCAACCCTGACTGGCTTGGTGTGACCACTTCCCTGGGGAGTGAGGAAGTACAAAGCATTTACTATTTGCAATATGTTCTATATTTTCCTTTTTAAAAATAATAGCACAAATAGCAGAAAGTTTGAATGAGAGACTTGAAGTGCAGGACAGTAGAGCAGTGAAACTAGCAAGAAGAAAATTAACTCCTTACCATTCTGAACATCCAATACATGATGCTTATCCAATGTCCAGCCACCCATGTTGGAGGCATCCAGCTCATAACCCTGCAAAATGGCAGTGCGCTTTTCCCAGAGAGTCAGATCCAAGCAAGACTCATACTCGTAACCTACAGACACTGAAAAACAGCACACGGCCTTGTTCAGTACAGGATCTCATTCTGAAGAGGAGTTTAAAGAATGGCATTTCCTTAAACTACACACATTCTTTTGCTCTCCTAGGACACATGAAAATTCCTATGTTTTCTTAGACATGTTGAAGATACTAACCAGAATCTTAGGTTATTAAAATATTTTAGCTATTAAGAGTAAGTGAATTAAGACAGAGGAAATCCATTTTGTGATGTAAGTCATACTGCTATTGTACTTTACCTAAAGTACACACAGTGTGCAGACTAAACACCATTATTATTAGGCTGAGAGTACTTCATGGGAAGAAAAAAAAGTTAAAAAATGTCACTTTTCATGTGAATGCAAAATGGTTTCTTTTTCCTTCTGAAGGAATTTTTTTCTCATAATTCAAACCTTAGATTAGTTTTTTCAATATGTTAGATTAGTATTTTTCAATATGTTTTAATATCCACCGATGTAATTTTATTCTGCCAAACATTTTCTTAATGGATACAAGCATTAGAGGTCTGCTTCCCTATGTTCAAGACAACACTAGAAGTACAAAAATCCTCTGTAACACATACCAACAGCTTCAGATAATCCGTAGACCCTCTGATTGTATGCATCAGTTTTATCCCATATGAAGGTGTATGCTAGATTTGGGGATGCAGGGAACCATTTTTGGAAAAGTCTTCCCACCACTGCCACCATAAGATGAACCTTCATTAAATTAAATGGTATAACAGATTGGGTCATAGTAATCTTCAGTACAGATTTATATCCTGCAGCCCTGGAGCTCAAGTATGATAACTTCAGGTCAGTCCCTGGTATTGTTGTTTCTTCATGAAGTACCTATGCATCATTAAAAGAAAAATACAGTATTTCAATTAGTTGGAAATTAAATGAAACAATGCATCTATCATAAAAGGCTGCCTAACTATTATGACAATAATGGATAGTTATGACAATCCATTAGGAAATATCATCTGTATTTGGCCTTCATGGTTAAAAAACCCATAAATAAATAACAACGTTTCACACTTTTTCTAAAAAGTCAAGTCTAAATTCTTCATTACACTGAAGCTGCTTAGTTGGTACTTTCTGCTCAAGCATTTCAAAATTATCTCCCTTTTTTTTTTTTTAATGAGGAGCAAAGGAGGCATGAGGAAACATTCCCAACTGATTTTTCCTGAAGAGGCAAAAAAGCATCTCTCAACTAAGTGAAAATTGCCCCTTATGGTGCTGCCACCCATGTCCCAACTAATAGAGGCGTGTCTAATAAAGGCAGTAGAGCCTCTAAGGAGAGCAAAGCTTGAGGTTTGGGTTGGGCTGCCTAATTTCTCCTGTAGGAGCAGGAAGAAGTCCCAGGTATTTTATTATTTGCATTACTAGTGGATTGTAAATACTTTAAACTAGCTCATTCTTCCATTTATTTTGAAGACAGATAGGTAGGATGCCTCAGGGGAAGTTTTTCCATATTTTCTGATCAATATTCACTACTCAGATATCAGCTTATCACTTTCACATTTCTGAGAGGTGGAATGAGTCAATTTTATTTTTAAAAGGTTCCTCCCCTCCTCTACCTTGTCATTGCCTCTGTGCTGAGAAGCTTTTGTGGGTGATGGATGGATGTGAAATGTTTCTGTGTAATGTGGATAAAAGCAGCCTATATTGCTCTATGCCTCAGTCAGAACATAAACACTGCAGCCAGCACTTGCAGTGAACAGCTACCAGGTATCCTGGTTTATTGAAACAAACAAAAGAAGAAGAAAAATGTATCTAGACACACTTAAAGGTAATGTTTCATTGGTGAAGAGTTCAAAGGATGCTGAAGCACAAGCCCAGAACCTTAGTGGTGTTAGAGGAACACTCTTGGGAAGTAAATTAAGAAAGGTTTATTTTACTTTTCAGTCTCCCGGTCCTGAAGTCTGAAGACTAAACATGATTTAGTATTAGTGAGAAGCAGACTTCAGGAGAAGCACTGTCACAAGTACTAGGCTTAAGACTTCAGTGGGATCAAAACCTGGCTACTACACAAGTGCTGCTAGCTCTCTGTGCCACAGAAATCCTTGGACACTGCTTCTAAAAAACTGTGTTGAATAGGGTGAAGTAATGTGGTGGGTGGTCAAGGAGGGCAACACATGCTACACCATCCTCTGCATTAGCATTTTTGTTGGATCTACAGAAAGGTTTATACAGTATTAATTATATCTACTTCCTTCCCAGTAACAGTAACAAAATTTCAGAAATACTATTTTGACTCATTGTCTGGCATTATAATTATTTACATCTGATACATGTAGACATAAAACTGTTGTTCTTTAGTTAGACTGTAACAGAGCTTTAGGAAATAAAGTATGAATTGGAAGATACAAGACAAATTAATTACGACTTTAAATTTTTAATTCTTACTCTTTGAATATTTCTTTGTTCTCCACCAAGAACCTGGCTGAAAAGAAATGACAAGTAGTCACCTTGAAGGAGGTGAGTGTGGCCTCATTTCTCTTTGTAAATCTAGTCTGTTTTCCCTGAGCTCAATATACAGACTGTCTAATCCAGAGAACAGGCAAATCTTTCCTACATGAACAAAACCACCTCTCTCTAGAGAGGTAAGTGATTGTGAGCACATTCCTTTTCTGAGATTTTGAAGGAAAAGCACAAACCACCCAGGAACAAAAGACAAATTCCTCCTCAAGACACCAGCAGGACTCTCATATACTGCACATTAAAGCTAGTCTAACAGATGGAGGTCTCTGTAAGCAAGAGGAGAAAAAGAAATAATATGCTTGTAATAGGACACAATTTAATGGACTTCAGTGGTCTCCTGTTACGACCATGGCTTCTTTTACAACTGCAACTGTGGAAGAGCAGTGTTAAACACATAGGTGGTCTTCCAGAGCTCTTGGCTGAGATAACAGGCAATAAAGAGGACACCTTGAAGTTTCAATTTTCAAGAAATTCCACTGTGTATTTGGATTACTATCAAATTAGAAACTAGGACACTCATGCAGTTCTCAGCGAGGTTTAAAAGAAAACCTAAACCCCTATTATTAGTTTCTGCAGAAGCCTCAAATGCCTGCTGGAAATCTGACTTTAACTTCCTTTTTTCCATAAAATATCTCCTGTAGTAACTTATTTTCTTGAGAACTTTAGAAATGTATAGGTAAGGTTATGCAACTCAATCTATCTCCCAGAATCAAGCATTACAAAGAGAATTAAACAGTTTCATGTTCATCCAAAAAGGTAAATCATCAGGCACAGCAGAGAGCTCCTATGGGAGCCATGACAACACATCAATTGTAAAGCAATCAGGAAAGTCACTGGGAATAAAAGTCACATCAGGAATCACCAACACAACCAAGCTGTCTGTGCTTCACCTTCTCCACACTGAGTATAAACTACCTTCAGAAAGGCTGATACCCTAAGGGGACTGACTTATTGCCCAACCACCAAATTCTAATGGCTGACATTTTACTTGTGGATGATCAAGCTACTCCTAAGGACAGCAGTGAAATATTTAACTTAGGGGACTGAGATAAGGGTCACCTCAATTTTCACAGGGTTTGCTGTCCTTAGAGTTCGAGCTGGTGTCCGAGTCACATAAATTGTGCAAGGCTCCTCATCTCTCATGGCCAGCAGGACTAAAGCTGTCCAGGCTCTAGAATGCTTTCCTGCTCCAAAATATGATATATGATTCAGCTGACATGCTCTGATGGTATTCAGAACACTGAATAAGTAATTCTGTTAGAGGGAGAAATGCCTGCTGTGTTGCTGTGATTTTTTTTTTTTTTTTTGGCAAATTGAACAATTTCAAAAGAGGATTTGAGGACAAATTTCATAAGTGAATGCAAACTTTAGTCCTAGTGTCAGAAAAAGGTTGTTTGCTGAGAAATAACAGCTGAGCTGCTGCATTAAAATGTAACATGATCTAGGTTTGAGAGGGGTAAAGATGGCATTTTTAGATACTAGCAACTGCTGCTATTATATAAAGGCTGAGATTAAGGAGTACCAAAATTATACTTTAAGTAGAAGCTGAAACTGCTCATTTCAAGACAGAAAAAATGTTTTCCTTTAAAAAAAAAAAAAAAAAGCTTTCCCCTACAATTGAGGCTCTTAAATTACCATTTAAATCAAGGAGAAATTAAAAGGGTAAAAATACTTGTTTTTTCTAGACTTAAAACATGGTTTAGGTACCACAGAGAAGAGGGGTAGGAAAAAGCCACATACATATAGAAATATAAAAACGTGTCTCTAACAGAATAAAGAAAAAGGCATGTACAAAGTCTCAAACAGAAAGCAAAAGAGAAGAAAACCATGAAACATGCTGGAAAAGAAGGAAATGTATAAATGGAGATATTTGGTTCTGCAAATAATCTCAATTTTTTTCTCAAATTTCAAGTATGAACTCGAAATTCTGAAGATTTTAGGTAAGTGAAACTAGGGTGCAGCATCCATAGAATACTAAGATTTTTAGATATCCTATTGTGTTGTTAGTTTAAATGTTAAAATAGGTTAATTTTTTTTGCTGAAAACTTAGCCACCCTGAAACTACCAGTAATTATTTTTATTAAGTCATTGAAGCTCATGTTTTATCCTGAATTCCTCTGGGTAAATAAATTTTCCCAACTTCTGCCACGTTACTGCCAGTAGTGAGAAAGAGTCTGAGGAGAAGAACCTTGAATACATAATTTGAAGGAAAACATCCAGTTTTCATTCTCT
The DNA here is from genome assembly GCF_051311805.1 of Agelaius phoeniceus. Lineage (NCBI taxonomy): Eukaryota > Metazoa > Chordata > Aves > Passeriformes > Icteridae > Agelaius > Agelaius phoeniceus. Next base: position 41,698,558 of record NC_135268.1, on the reverse strand, counting down.
CATTCACATGAAGTGATGGAAACAAGAGGCTCAGGACCTGCAGAAGGCATCTTGCAAGCACATATAACAGCAGATAGTGGAAGTTTAGGAGGGGGGAAACCCTCAAATACTCAGTTCCAGAAATGCTCACTGTGAGTCACATGGGCTTCTGCCAGACCACATGGCAATATATGGAAAACAGACATTTCAGGCAATTATTAGGAAAAAGAGAGTAACAATATTACCTAATACATAAAGCCAGCTCCAGCTGAACCTGAACTCCCTCATCTGTATGCAGTTTATTGCCTCATTCCACACCGATTAATCTCAGCTACTTAAGTCTAGGCAAAGCATGGTAACTTGCAATTAACAGTAGATAAAATCATGCCTGAGCAGTCCAAATTTAGTTAACATGTTATTATCAGCCCTCTTGAGTAATGATCTGTTGGGTCTGTGATCACCTCTTTACCCACTGTGTTTGTTCTTTCCCCTTGCTTGCCCTTTCTTTTTTTTTCCAGTTTTCTTTCATACTGCTCCTTTGGCACAGACTTTAATTCCCCCTCTGATCAATTTGGGATTCATAAGCCACTAAGTACACTCTTGGAAACATTATCTCCAAGGGATGATGAAGCACTTCAAGGGATGATGATTACAGCAGCTCATCATTTTCTCCTGTAGTACGTGATGGTGAGTGCTGTCACAGCACACCAACAGGGTGGCTAAACACTGACTGCAAGAACATGGGGAACAACTTCTTTCTCTCTGCTTTCCTCAAGGTTCACACACTTTAAACTGGCACTGTCCCTTTTTATATGAAAAGATCAGCAGCAGTTCCTCTGGAGCTGAACATACAGTTTGAATAGTATCTGGTTCTGCCCATCTTTTATGAGAGGAGTGATTTTTTTGGGCGACAGATTGTTGAGCATTATGCATTTCTGAGGGGTACCTGACCCGAAGGGGTACATGCCAGTCACAGTTGTGCAGTTCCCACTTGCTGAAGGAGAAAATTATGTGTGGGATAAGCAAAGAATACAGAAGAAAGCACTGCTTAATGTTTTCTTACATAGTATTGAATTGGATTTTTGCATACATAACATTTTCCCTCATCATAAATCACCCAGCAGCACCAACTGCTCAGGATCCACTGAAAATATCTTTCCTTCCAGCTGGTTTCCTAGGGAGACAACTTGACCCAACAGTACTGACTATCAGACCTCCCACCTCACAAATTTTAAACCTGGTAGACAATTTCAACCACAATTTAAGTAACAGTAGAAATCTCTAAAGATAATTCTGTTCCTTTATGTTTGTAAAAAAAAAAAGGGCTCCAGTAGGGAGGAAGTAGTCAATTTGGGACTCCCATGAGAAAGAAGAAAAGGCTGAATGCAGCCTGTGGGGAAGGACTGGATGTGACAGACAGATGGAATTACAGCAGTGGGTGGGAATTAGTAGGAACCCAGACCTCATTAGTCCCACTGCTCAAGAAATAACTTGTTTATCTAGACACTAAAAGGGTTTTTTTTAAAATGTGCATTTTCTGACATTCTTCTATCATAACTTTTTTCTTGATTCATATCTAGCTAAGCCATTTTCCATAATTTCAGGGACTGAATCTATCATCTGTTGCCAAAACAAGTAAATCAAAACAAGTAAATCAGAGCTGTTTTTCAGTGGACTCTGTTTTGAAAATACTTTCTTTTAATTGACTTGCAGCTATCAAAGGCACAGAAATGATAGTGAGGATAAAAGCAACAATTTCCTAGCACAGTCTAGATTTGTATGAGTGTTTACTTGTAATTTTCTTACATCTTTCCTTTAAACTTGCTCCTACCATGAATTGCTTAATGATTTAGCTCTTTTCTTAAGAGCTCTGCATGAAAACATTTGAATACATTTTCTGTACTTCTCTTCAAGAGACAAGGACATTTCTTGGTGAATGCAAAAATGAGTGCTCTATGTAATTATGACATTGTGGAAGTAGGGGCAAGAGAAAGAGAGAGAGGCAAAGAGGGAGGGAGAAGGAGGACTGTTACACTAGGAAAAGTTTGAAAATCAACACTAAGACATATATTACTTCTTGAAATGCTTTAAGAGCCAAGAAACTATTCATTGTATAGTGATTATTATTTGAGATGGAGGAATCTAATACAACTATCTTGAAAAAATTTTAAAAACCTCCCATTTCATCTGTAGTTTTTCCCATTTAAATCAAGGTTTGGATGTCAAGTCTTACTTTCAGTATTACAAGTTCTGAAGAAGATGATTAGACCACAAGCTCACTGGCTTGTCCTCAGTGTTGCAGAGAGTTATTTTACTTTATGAAAACCTGTGTGTCATGCTATTTATTAAGACTAAACAGATAATTCAAACTGTGGGTGTCTTTAGGACACAGTGGAAAAACACCTTTTGTTTTCAGTCTCTCAGGTGAGTTCTAACAAGAGGGCAATCCTAAAAGGCCAATATACCATAGTGTACCCTAATTATGGGCCAGTATTTGAATGCTAAACACATTCTGTAAATTAAGTGATGGAAACAAATGTACTGATGTACACACAGCTTTCTTACTTTCCATTTTCAGATGAAATTTTAAAAATCATCAGACAGAATAAATAAATTCGTCTGAAAATAATCACATGTTGCAAATTCCTAGCACTTACTCAGAATTACTTATTTTTCTACAGCAGTGCATGGTTTTCATTCTGGTTGCTGAACACTAGCCTGGCATAAGATTGTGTTTATTTGAAGCACACCTTACCTGTGTCTCTGGGATGATGGGACTATCTTCAGGAGAAATTCTAAAGAAAGTGGATAAAGGCGATGACACGATAACAGGGTTTGGCCTTACAAATCCGCTTAGGTCACAACTGGGAATGTCATTCTCTTCCTTCTTCATGACAAGGGTGTCCATGACATAGAAGACATTCCAGGGAATCCATACTGTGTGATACTGTGTCAGGAACGGGGATCGCTCAAACACCAGTGTCAGAGAGGCACCACCATTCGCTACCAAGTCAAACCTAGGGAAAAACCCCAAGAGGGCTAGCTAGTCAGCAAATTCCCAAAGCCATCCACAGCCTCTATTCTACTGATTGATTCTTCATTCCATTGTACTGCTCTGAATGCAGAATGGCTCTACTGGGAACAATGGAGAAATCAATTAAATTACATTACATTATACTGCACAGAGAGAACAGAGAATTTGGGATGCTGCGATTAAATTAAGCAAGTCCTTCTACTTCGAAAGTATATAATAATCAGCATGTTTTACATTTTAAGAATGTGCAAAGTACAACTTTAGTAAATCAGTTTCCTAATGTCTTTTTTCCCCGTTATTTTATTATCTCAGTTTTACAAGCAGCTCTTCAGTAACACCTTTGCTGTCTTTATGACTTTTAAGTGCTTCAAAAGGAACTTACATTCCATCCTGGCGAGTGATTGTATATCCATAGTCTGGATAGTGTAGGAAAGAAACATTGACTCCAATGAGTGGTGTTCCATCAGCAGTTAATACTTGGCCTCTTATGACAGATGCAAGACTATGAAAAAGATGCAGGATCAAATTACAAGTTTGGGGGATTTTGTTCTTTTTGCATGAATAAAAGCGAGTGAGTGAACACACACACATCCACCCTCACGCACCCCCCCCTCCCCCCAACATGCTATCAGCTATCATTTAGAAAACATTCCTCAGATTCTAACCCTTTTACAAGTTCACATAATTTACACTATATAAACAAATGCCTTAGAATCTGCAGATAAAAATTTTGTTTCAGTATTGTTGATTTTACTTTGGTTTATTTTGTCTATACAGTGTTACTAAGAGCAGAAATTAACTGAAGAATTTTAAGAACTTAGAAACTCTATATGTTCCCACTATAAGTCATATTTCTGGCAGACTCTTAAAGAAAAACGTACTTTTCAATTAGTATCAAAGCAATCTGTAAAACTGCAGGGACTATGAAATACAAAATTTAAAAGAGCAATAAGGAACATTGGTGCAACAACTTTTAATCAACTGCTGTGCCCAAACACATTAATGCTGTTAAATTACTGCAAACGCAGTAGTTCTAGTGTAAATCATCTTCTTTCACTCAGTGAGATCCCAGACACCTGCTTCCTGTTACTGGCTTATTTTCAGGTCATTACTGCTTCATAGAGCACCAGTCAAATAGTTTATGCAATTATACTGTCGTGCACTTAACAGTTCTATTACATTAATTCATAATTTATATTATTTAGTGAGCTCAGTTTAAAAAGTGCAGCTTTGCTTTTCCTTCTGAAGTGTTTTCATTGCTTTGATATATTTCCAACTGTGCTAGCCCAAATCAACTGGTTAAATAAAGATTTATTTAATCATTAATGAAGTGCCCTGTTAGAATACAGATACTAAGCATGGCAAGTACCTTCTGTAACCTAGTGGCACTGGTAAATTGAATTTTGCAGGAAATGAGACAAAACAAGCAATTGGATATATTAAGCGAAAAGGTCTTTGCTCAAAATCCACACCAGAAATTGGCAGTCATAGCAGATTTCCCCTCACATGAACCCCACTCTCCAGTTTGTTCTGTGCTCATGAGTACAGGACAAGTCAGGCTCACCTCTTGTTGAAAGGGCTTTCCCCAGGTATGACGTGGGTGCTGTCAGCTCCGATGAGGAAACTGATCCGGTCATAGAACGCTTTGGCAGCTTGCTGGGATGGAGACTGCTGGCTTTGGCTGATGATATCCTGGGGATCAGGCAGGCCACGACAGTAAGGCTGGTTTTGGCAAGAACTCTGCAAACAGCAGTCAGGATCCATACAGTCAACTAGCCCATCTGTTGGCAGAAAGTCACACAAATGAACAAACTCTTCCTCCTGCCCCTGTGCGTTGGAATGAGCCAGCCAGCAGGGAGATGAAAAAAATTATGTAGTATGAAAGAATACTCATAATTAAGATTTTAATGAATTCACTTTCAATTAAAGAAAGAGAGTTTGTTTCCACTGAGTTCTTAAATTCCCATGGAAATCCATGCAAGCTGAATATACTCGGTATCCTCAGTATCATGTAAAAATGAACCTATTTATTTAATACTTTTCTAAAAACATGCTGAACAAACCAGAAAATGAAGGCACTCAAGCTCTGCATACACTGTTAACTTATAAATATTAAACATTTTAAGTGGGTCTAATTAGCTTTTATGTGAGGTTATTTGACTTGCTAGAGGAAAGAAACAAGTAACTCCCACTCTGCTGTTTTCCTCAAGTTTTTAGTAATATCTGTGCTGCAAGTAGCTTTAAATATTTTACAACATGCATCAAGGTGGATTCCTTTATACCTTGGCAGAAAGATTTTGTTGCTAGGGGAAAGGCAATTTCCACAAAATTTTTTACATGAAAATGTATGAGAGAACAAAACCTGTATTTAACATTTAGATTTTATTCTGAATAAACGGATGGGAAATGCTGGCCAGTATAAACAAGATTTAAACACATGGGTGCTTTTATGGTTATGTGCTGAAACATTCCCATATGTGGAACATTAGATCTGTCACATCCCCGGAAATCTAATTTGATCAAAGATTAAAATCAAGATCAAATTGATAACTACTAATTTGCTGTAAGTAAAGTCATAAGGAAAATGAGTCTGGAAATGTCAGCTACAGAAAATTTCTAGATTAATGTAATCTGGTATCACAGAGCTGATAATTGTTTCCCCAAAAGAACAGCAAGACTGAAATAGCTCAAACATTTTATTATTCCATTTAGATTAGAGAGGGAGCTTGCTTGCTGCACTGAACTGAAAAATATACCAATGCAGCACTCGAAGGAAACCCATGACTGCTTGTCTCACAAAAGAATCTGCCTTTAGAGTAAAACTTCTTTCTGAAGGGAAAAATAGCATCCATTTTTGTTCAATCATATGTTGAAAGAATGTAAGTAAACAGAGATCTTCTAAAGGTATTCTTCTAAGTATTGCTGTGCTATGTGGATCAGTTAGAGGACTGGCAAAATAGTAAAGGAGTGGGATTTCTGTTCTTTCGCACATCTAAAATTCTTATTTAACTTGCCTGACTTTGAAATCAGTTCAGGGAAAATAAAAGGGCTGAAAAAAGCATCATTAAGTATATCAAAGTTTGAACATTTTTAAGAGACAAGAAAGAACATTGATTTTTCCTGGGATGTGGATATGCCAGAGGGTCACATTGCCATTCAGCTAGACACTGACAGGCTGGAAAAATGGGCTGCCAGGAACCACATGAAGTTTCCACAATGAGAAGTGCAAAGTCCTGCACCTGAAGAGGAACAACCTCCTGCACCGTAACAGAGCTTTGTGGAGAAGACCTTGGAAGTCCTGATGGACACAAAATTAACATGAGCCAGGAATACGCCCTTGCAGCAAGGAAAGTGCCAACACCATCCTGGGCTGCTTTAGGAGCACACAGCTCTGTGTGCAGGCTGGGCTTTCTGGTACAAGAGACATGGACATCCTAGAGAAAGCTCAGTGAAGGGCCATGAAGAGCACTAAGGGCTTGACACATTGCTCCTACATGGAAATGCTGAGAGAGAGTTGAGACTGTAGAGCCTGGAGAAGAGAAAACTTGGGAGGGATCTCATCAATGCATACAGATACCTGATGGGAGGGTGTAAACAAGGCACCTTCCAGTGGTGCCCAGCAAGAGGAAAAAGGCAATGGACAGAGACTGAACAGCAGAAAAATGTTTTTTATTGTGAAGGTGGCTGGATACTGCAACAACTTGCTCAGGAAGTTGTGGAGCCTTCATCCTTGGAGATATTCAAAACTCAACTGGGTACATACCTGAGCAACCTGCTCTAGCTAATCCAGCCTTGAGCAGGGAGTGGGACTCGATGGTTTACACAGGCCTTTCCAATCTCAAATAGGGTGTGACTCTTGTGATTTTCTAGTCTCATTCTTGTAAAATATGAAACCCTTTCCTAGCTGAAGTACTGGCCTCCCTTGTTGGTTTTAACTCCAGAAGCCTGGATCAGTGTCAAAGCTGGGGGTACTGATGGCTAAAAGAATATTTTTGGGGTTTTATTTATCTGAATGGTCCCCCATGCAATATCTGGTGCAGTTGTCAAAGAAATGCTCAAATTTCTCCATTCGTCTTTGTTAGTTTATAAAAAGCAAATGTACATCTGGAGTATGGTCTGCAGGTCATAAAACTGCATGAGATTGACACCTTCTGAACTAATCAGCTGGAAATGCATTTTTACAAGCCTCTCCACTAACATCAATCAGAGAAAGAATCTCATTTTCACCAGCCAAGATACAGGGATATGCTGTTTGTTATTTTCCTGTGGAGTTTATCAGTAACTTGCCCGGGCGAGTGACGGATGGTTATGAATCTGACTCCTTATAACTTGAGAAAACATTTGTCATTCTTTCTCTGCACTTATGTGGCTAGAGCTATCTAGTACCACTAAGCCAAGTGCTCTATTGCACTGTGTGAAGTACAGTAAAATTTCCTTTCTGAAATGGCTCTGCAAAATTATTGATGAATTTTGTTTAGCCTGAAAAATATGAGACTTAGTTCAACAGTCCCTTGTCAGTTATATCACTCAAATATGACAGTGAAATTATAAAGAAAATAGAAACTCCTACAGGCAGCTGGATAGTCATTATCAGTCTCAGAAGGCTATTTATATTTTCTTGTTCTAGATGTAAGTGGTTCTGTGTATGAAAGATGTAATGACTACTTTATTGTTTTCTTCCTCAAAAGCTAACGTCTTGCTAATGCAAAAATCTTGACTAATGTTACTTTTCCCTTTGTTGTAAAATGCACTGAATTGCAATGGAGCATGGACTGGTGATAAAATCGCTTATTTAGACAGATTCATAAAACTATCAAAACTCTGCTCTCTTGAGACTCCACTGGAGTCCTGAATCCAGCTGTGGGTCACCCAGTGTAAAAAGGACAAGGAGCTGTTAAAGTGAGTCCAAATAGCATTATACAGGCCAACCACAGCAAAACAAGGAAGAACACTGGGGGCTGGAGCACCTTTCCTATGATGGCAGGCTGAGTGACTTGGAATTGTTCAGCCTGAAGAAGAGAAAACTCCGAGGAGACCTTGTAGCATCTCCCAGGTACCAGAAGGGGGCCTGCAAGACCTGGAGAGGGACCTCTGGCAAGGGCAGATGGCGATGGGACAAGGAAGAATGGCTTTTGATATAAGGAAGAAATTGTTTACTGTGAGGGAGGTGAGGCACTGGAACAGGTTGCCCAGAGAAGCTGTGGACTCACCATCACTGGGAGTATTTAACACCAGGTTGGATGGTGTTTTGAGCAATGTGGTGCAGTGGAATCCCCCCTGTTTATGGCAGGGGGGATTGGAACTAGATGATCTTTAAGGTCACTTTCAACCCAACCTTTCTCTTCTCCACGCTCTCTTTATGTGATTAAATGAGAGGAGTCAAGACAGAGGATCCCCACAATGTGTGTCTAAAAAATAAGATGTATCAGTGGGACTGCTTGCTTTTGAATGGAATGAAACTGCTGGAAGGAAGAGAAGTAGAGGGACAAAGTAAGTCCTGGGCAAAAGATCTGCCAGTGTCAAGGAGAGAAGGTAGTCAAGGACCTACATAAATCCTATTCTTGGCTGTTGTTGATTATAGTTGATTAAATATTTAGGCAACAAAAGTCTCCATAGAGTGAAATTCAGTGCCTACATAGGAAGAATATAGTTCTGGAATTATGATGCTGGCCATTTCACCAGGACAGTTTTGGTGACTGCCAAACCAAGGCAAGAGACAGGAAAGGAAAGAAAACTATAACCAAATCTCAGTTATCCTTACATGCCTCAGTTTGGCAACAGGCTATAATGAATGGACTCAATCATAGACATCAAAATGACTGCTTGTAGGAACAGCTGGTCAGAAAAGCCAGAAAAGTACAAAAAGCCCTTGATTTATTCCTGAACAGTGTGCAAGGACTGGAATTCAGCTTTGCTGTTGAATGAAGAAGCCTAAAATATGAATTGTGGGGCTCCAAGTGAGTTCTCATTCCAGAAAGAAATCTTGGAGGCACTGTGGATAAGTCCCATGATATATGAACCCAGCATTCACCAGCTACCACAGATGCAATCAAAAAGCTGAAGAATAATGGGAAGTGTCAGAGCACAAGCCAGAGAACTTGAGCATGCCACAGTATCACTCCTAGTTCAAGTAGATACTTCCTGAGATTTCCTTAGCTTGGGTTATCTTTGCACTTAGCAACTCTTCTGATATTGAAAACGTTCTGTGGCAGTAATTCCTCACTTTAATTCACAGCCTGTTAGCATACAAAAGAAAATGTAAGTTCACATCGACCCTATTACAATGTTTTGCTAAGCAACAGCTATTAGCCACTATCAGAGAGGAGGCCCTGGTTTAGACAACCTTTAGGCTGAATTTGTACTATCCTGTGACAATTTGTACTATCCTGTGCCAGAAACAGGCTGTCCTAGACTATGTAAGTAATTAAAAAATACAATAGTTCTAAGTATGCTTTGCTTTATTACAGCATTTATTTTAATTTCAGCAAAGAAAGAATATTAGTGTTCCCTTAAATCTTGCTTGTGGAAACCTGTAACTACTCTAAATAACTGGATAGGAGCTAATAAAAAGCAAACGTAACTAAGGAGTCTGTTCAAGAAGGACCCATCTAAACTAAAGAGTAAACAGCCACTCTTCCTGTTTCTTATTCTTTCTACAGTGTTAGCAAAGCATGGCCCACTTTGTTCAAGTACAATAGTGCCACCTTTTTTCCCCAAGAAGACAGGCGTATTCCACCCACAGACAGCTCTGACTTCCCTCTCCTCAGAAAGTCATTAGGAGTTTAATTCAGGCTAAGATCTGCTTGATGCACACTTTCCTTGTGGGATGCTAAAATGTAAAGAAAAATTCAGTCAAACACAGGGGAAAATAAAGAGTGAGCCTTAACGAGAAGAGAAATTATTTCCAAGACTCTGAAAAATCTGTATTAAAAGGAAGATAAGCAATAATCATCCCATCATATGTCAATAATATCTAGAAGGGAAAATACTCAGGTATGTCTTGATGCCACTAGGATTTCCTATGGACAATATTCCCACTGGGATCCTTAGGATGCTCATGTTCACAGAATTTGAATAAGCAGTCCCAGAAAGAGCAAAGAATCAAAGGAACAGCAGACACTTTTATTAATGAACAGTGCTGATATTAATATATGAAATATATTCTACCCAGTGTAGGATAAAGCATAAACACTAACCACAGCATATCAAACAGACAACAACTGAGATAACTTTAATTATGTAACCACTGAGCCTAGTGAGATGTGGATCACACTACCCGCAGTCACACTATAAATTCAGCACAAGTGCTCAGATAACCTAATCTCCCATGATAAACAAATACAGCAGAAGAATACTTGTGCCATTCCCTGTAGCTGTCTGAAATTTTAATGGCTTGCTGGGAGATTAGTGGGTTGATTGCAGGAAAGGGAAGTAATACTTCTTCTCTTTCCAGGTAGCTTACAAAGGAGACTTTCTTTCCCTAGTTTTGTTAGGGATACTTCCATTTTTAATTTGATTTCTTAAATTATAACCCTTCTCAGCCACAGTTAAAGACTGAAGTGAATATGCACTGTATTGAAGCATATAAATTAAGATAAATGCCATTGACAAATAGGATTATACAGGCCAACCACAGCAAAAAAGAGCCTGGACACCCCCTTCCTCATGCATAACTGCATAATGATGTCCATAAAGGCAATATGAAAAAAGGAAATGAGAGAGAAAAAAAGGCAACAAACTATTAGCATTAGCTATTTTTTCCTCAAAATCATTCTTCTGTCTTTAAGTCATCCTGTTAGATTGTTCTGCTCCAATTCCTTGTTCCTTTTCCCCCAGAAAGCCAATATTATTTTCAGTCTGAAGGAGCAACTTCTTTTCTCTTTTTCCATTTACAGGCATTCCTTGTTCTTCTTGTTCACTTTGTTCTTCTTCCTCCTACTGCTCCATTACCAGCTCCTGACTCTTGCTGCCATATGTCACATCCTTATATGATCTTTAACATTTACTGTATCTGTTTTAGTCTACTGTTGGACTTTTAATATATTTTTCCTTCTTCTCCCCCTACATAATCTATTGTTTTCTCCAGGTTGTTTATACTTCCACCTAGTTTCTTCTCCTCCTCGCCTCATGTTTGCAGGTTTCTCTTTTTTCCTTATCTTGTAATACCTTGGCCCTCCTGAACTTAATTCCCCAAACAAGCACATTTCTGCTGGAATCCGGGTCAGACTTCTTAGGCCCCTAAGCATGGAAAACTGCCTCAAAATATGTAATACGTAATGGAGAAGGATGACAAGCCAAATGATGTGTACAGTAATAAACAGCAGCACAGTTTTAACTGTGTTACTTATTTTCCTCAGGAAGTAAATGCTGCTCTTATTTATAGCTTGTCATGTGTAAGATCCCAGCTGCAGTAGGGATAGGAAAGCAAAGAGTCAAACAGCAATTGCAGAGACATACGCAGTCTAAAATGGAAAGACAAAGTCCCAGATGACTTTATCATCATCCAGAAGCCCTAATGGAGTTTTTATCTCTTCTCTGAATCTGAAGGTGTTAAGCAAAAAGAATTGATGAGAGAAGGGGAAGAAAGACAGACAATAAAGGCATTATGCTAATCTAATATTGGACTGCATTCACATTAAATCTTGTTTTTGTGGGGGTTTTTTATGTGATTCTGGAATCATGCTAAGTCACAGCCCCTCTAGCTTCCCTAGACTACAACAATAATCACAGATTGATTCTTTAGGCTAGCAATCCTGCCTGCATCTCGCTGCAGATTGTTACCTGTCACCTGAATGACAGACTATGAAAAAGTAAGCCAAAACAAAAAAAAGAAAGACTTCTGGGAGCATCCTGTCAGTTATATGAACATTCAAAAGCTATAGAGGGGTAAGACCTCTGTAGGCTAGGTAACCAACTGTTTCCAGCAATTGCATCACAGTTCAAAACGTGAACTCCCAATTTGGCCTATTCTCTTGGAACAATTTTCTTGTGAGGTCACTGAAATTTTGAACTCCTTCCTTTTTTCCCCTCTCGAACAGTTCACTGAGTTGAAACTATGTTTTTTTCCAGTACAAAAGAACACTGCCGGGAAACAAAGGTGACACCTATCTTTTCCTAAGTACACATCTCACCTGTCACACACAGCTTGTTAGGCTTTGCTGATATGCCATAAAGAAGCACTGAAGACCATGGCATATCCTTACAGACGTAAGAGCGAGTCAAATGCGTGTATAGTTCTCATGGCAGTGTTTAATCAGCTGACTGAAAAATCTCTGTTCCTCAACATGTTCTCCCCAGAGTTAAAGATCCAGTTGGTGTCTCTTACCTCCTTCGTTGTCCTTACTGTCAGTGCAGAGAGTTTCCATGGCTACGTCACAACCCGCTCCCCTCCATCCTGGCTGGCAGACACAGTGCCAGCCATTCTGGTCCAGTGTGCATCTCCCATTGCTGTTGCACAAACCAGGGCAGCCCTCTGTTGAAACAGACAAAGAAAAAGCACAAGTGATTTAAATATTGCAACAATATAAAAAGAAAAAAAATACAAACAAGGGACACTTACTGGGAACAGGCCTTAAGAACAGCACAAATACTGTAATTGCACATGGAGCGGAACAGCAACATTACCTGGGGAACGTAATTCTTAACAAAGTGGCATCTTTGATTGGCCTGACACTTGAGACACCACTTACCTGTACAGGCAGGAAATAAATGCACCAATCCTCTAAATACCTGCAGGCCAGACAAAATTAAGTTTGGTTTTTTAATTTTTTTTTCAAAGTAACAAGAGATGAGTGCATAGTGCAAACACAGCTGTGTAAAATGATACATTTTTCTGTGCTCATAGAATAGATTATTATTTGCTCTATGCAGTATTGATTAATTACTGGCACCAATGATTAAGCTCCCTGTTACTATGAACAAATCCCTCCAAATTCTTAAGCAGGAAAATGGGTATGATTTAGGCAAGTAATACAAGAGAAGGTTAACTTTATCTGGTCTCAGAGTTGCCGTGTATTCATGTGAAATTACAGTGTGTTAAATAATTGCACAAAGTATAGGCCAGTTTTAATGACTATACTTTATGCCAAAAATACATTCCTTTTCACAGAATAAGCAAAGCCCAGGAATAGTGAAGCAGCTTAGCATCTATTCTAACAAACATTAGGATTCAGGCTGCATACGGATGGGACAGGACCAACAGGATTTCCAACTCAATGTAATAGCTGTGCGTATTTGATTACTTAGGACGGACAAAATGAAATACCATAAGGACCACAATAAACATTGATAGACTGAACAAAAACACGGTAGTGACGTGCTTCAAGACAGATAGCAGAGAGTGATTTTTTGTGACAATCTCCCTAAGGCTTTTGTGCTGTTACCTTTATATCCTATCTTGTCTGCTTTTATGGCCAAGGAGGGAAAATTTGGGAAACAATTAACATAATTTAATATATCCAAAATCGATAATTGTTTTCAGTCTAACATTGCATTAAAAAAAACAGTATCTGTCACTTCCTAGTGATGAAATCTGGCATGCAGCCAACATGATCTGTATGAGAATGACAACGCTATAAATATGTAGATTTTGGTGCTTCTTATCTATGACTGTGATAAGACACTGACAGAAGCAAGTACAGATATGGCACTAACTATCTTATGAGAAGTGGCTACAAATCAGGTATTTCTGGACACAACAATTCTCTGTAAACTTTCGTCCAAAAACCCTAAGTAACTGGGTAAACAATTCTTCACTTTTTAGAACACCTATCTCTGTCAACTAACCTACTGATCCATTTTGTTTAGGCTTAGAGTGGTTTTTCAGAAGCAAGTTGCTTTTTTCTTCAAAAGAACTTTGAATTTACTGATTCCTTTCAACCTTGTAGCTCCAAATTACAAAGATACAGAAAAAAGTTATAAAGGGTGCTTAACTCTTGTCAAATCACTCTTATAAGGCAGAGAATCAGGAAAACCTCTTGTGAGGAAGGATGGGTATGCTACAGTTATGGATGTTGTGCCATCATGCCAGGCTGAAATTAGTGTTGCTACTTTTATTCTTTCAGACTGCAGCTGCTAATAGTATTTGTTAATGTACTGAGATCTATTTTTTCATAGCATTTCTTCTATTTGACTTACAAAAGACTTACATATATAATTGCAATACTGACAAAGCAATTTAGGAGTCAACTGGGTACACTCAAGACTTATTGTGTGAAAGCCTGGATATTGGCATCAATATTGCCATATTCTAATGAAAAAACACAAGGAATAGGGGAAGATACTGAGGGAAAGAGGGGTAGGAATATTTTAAACATTTTTCTGAATCAATTTTTTACCATAACTGAAGATAAAAGAATCTTTGCTGTTTCATGTTAGGCTTTTGCATCCTTGAACCTCTTAACTGAAAATGTTGCATAGACTAAAAAAGATTTTTCTAGATTCATACAAGATACAAGTCGTAATTTCCTGTAGATTTTCTACATTCAGATAATCAAAAGCTTAAAAGTCTCAGGAAATCTATTGATATATCAGTATATAAACACACACATCTCTATAATTAATCTGTTCTTTAGAACTAATGACACTTGTTCTGTGACAAAAGTATCATTTGGCTTTGTTTCCTTGATATTTAGGGTTTTGTAGGCAGAGGTTCAATGACAAAACTAACACACACAAAAAAAAAAGGTACCAAACAGCAAATGAATACTATCTTCAGTTATTGGTTCAGATTAAATCTAATACATGTATACCATTTGTTCATAAATGTATAATTACTGATAAAGTGTTACCATACAACAGAAGCAAAGTTTTGAGATGAGTTGAAAGCCATATGAGTTATATATATAATCCATGGAATGTATGTAAGAGAAGATTCTTTTGCCCAGACTAGTATGTTTTTAACTATATATTAATATTAATATTAAAAAAAAACCCCAAGATAAAGTAGTAGATAAAGGCATGTCAAAGAACAAATATACAGTACCTTTCACTATCTTATCCAAATAGTGAGCTTGAGAATTAAAAAGAAAAAAAAAAACAGACAGACATTTCAGAAGTGTCACACGAAACAAGAATTGTTCAGAATTCACATGCAAATCAAGCAGGTGCACCTGACATGAGAGGTCTTATATTACAAAATGAAAATGTATTTCAAGGCTTTTAAAAATGCAAGAAATTCTCTTTTCAGCAAGCATCGTCATGAATCAATGAAACTGTTTTAGAAGGTAGGCCTGCAGAAGCAAAAGGGAAGCTACATTTCTGAGACTACATTTTCTTCTGACTTGTCTTCCCATGCTTTGATTTCTTTTATATAACAAAAATATAATCAAAGCTAGCTTAAAAATTTGATTTTCAACACAACATAAGAGCAACTCCTTAGCATATGAGCTTTAAAAAACCAACCACACAGGAAGATTTTTGATTTGCAGGTCACTCATAACTCTGACAGCATAACCAGCACACTATCTTAATTCTCAATGGATTAACAGGATTCTTAGGAGGATTTTTTTTCTTCTGCTTCAATTCAGTCACAGTTATTCTTCTAAGCACACAAACCAAGTATGTAAAACAAGCTGAATTGTAAATAAGGGGTGGAAGAGGGCGTATTGGGGTTAGTAGTGTGATGATCCATTTCATTTTGAAAAGCAGGTGAAAATTAAACAGGCTTTAGATTTTAGATGTATAAAAATAAATAACATGGTATATACAAGAATAGCAAGACTTCTTTTTGTAAGTTATGACACTTAAGATTTCACAAAAGATTTGAGGAGGCAGATGGATGAATGACATACAGAGCATAAGAAGGATTTCAAGCAGCAGGGCCTACGTTTAATACATGAGACACAGCACAGATGGGTAACATATTCCCTCCTTCCCTCCAGGAAACAGACATCAACTGCAGTTGTGTGAAAGGGGTTAATGTCATACAGGAAAGCCACCAGGTGCACTGCAGGCTACCAAAGCCAGCCAGCCATGCCCAAGGAGATGGGAGACTGCAGACCATGGCAGTGGGGACAGCCAATCTGAGCCAGGAATGTTGGACTCCATCCTCTGGTTTTACTGGGGACAAGGTCTCTCAACACAGCCCTCCCAGCCTCTCTTTCCTTTAAAAATTGACTTTCCTAAATCCCTGATGGATGATGGCCCCTGTCTGGCAAGTTCTCTGTCATTGCTAGGATCCCTTTGGGTGGGTAACAAAGGCCTTTCCAGCTACAGCCTTTCCTGCAGTTTGGATGAAGAGAAAAAAGCTGCTCTGGACTCCAAGGAGGGAGGTGATATATATCAGAAGGCACTGCTACAGCTAAGAGGAGAAAATTTTCTAGTTCCTTCTTCTGGAAGAAAGTGCCAGGTGTCCACTACACCGCTTTTTTCTGCTTTTCCCCTATAATGGTGAGGTTAATGCCAGACAAATTAAGATGAAAACATCAATTACAGAACATTTAGAGCAGCAGCAACAAACTAGGTAGCTTTTCACATTAATCACAAACAAAAAGAAATATGATACAGCTACATTTCAGGGTGGATCAAATTCTTCTCTTACTCATCCAGTATAATTCCCCTTGCTCCTACACAGCTTAAAACATGGTTTAGTACGTGTGGAGGAAAAATCAAGCTCTATTTCATAAAATGAAAGCAATCAGGTCTGTCTGGGGAATTCATCTATCCACCAGTAAAACATTAAATGCCTCTTAAAGTGTAAGGATAGGTAACAGAACATTAAAAAAAAACCCTAGGCAACTGAAAACAGTCCCTGTAATCCCAGGCCCTCCCCACTATTTATTTTCAGAATCCAATCTTCATTAAAAAAACCCAAACAAACAAACAACAACAAAACAACAACAAAAACCCCAAACCAACACCCCGCCCCCCGTGCCCAAACCCAAGAGAGATTAGGAAAATGTTCTTTTCAGATTTTCTTTTTTATCCAGCAGTCTTATAAGTTAGCTCCAAACCACAAAACTGTAATTCTCAGAAAACAAGTTCTACCTTCCAGCATCCTTTTACTCATGGTCAGCTGACCTTAAGGACAATGTTAGAAACTGTTTTGGTTAATATGCAGCATTGTAGAAAAACCACAAAGCAGAAAATGAATGACAAAAACTGTGTAACTTTGCAGTGAAGTTTAACTAGCCATGCTGTCTTCCTTATCTTCATGGCACTGCTACTGAAAGAGGAATGAACCTGTGTGGAAATACAAAATATAAGCCTTTTCCCCCCTCTGCATAGAGAATTCTAGGTGGGATTTGAAGCACTTCAGTAGGATGGAGCATCTCAGCAGGTGCTTCTTGCAAGATATTTACACATCTGGCACATAAAGGTTATCTTACGTCCTTAAAAAATCTAATTACAGACCAGACAATACACCTACAAGAATTTTCTTGCAGAGTTTAAGACTGTGCCATTTAAATCTTGCTATTATCTCCAGAAGTAGAAGGACTTTGCATAACTCCAAGTGGAAAAAAGAAAAACAAAAATCAAGATATAAGATTTGTACATTTTCTAGGCTACTCAAAGCCCAGGAAGATCTAAGTGGCATGCAAAATTCATACAAAATAAACCAGAAATGATGCCATTAATCTGTGTGGGTCTTTATATAAATATGTGGCAGATAAATGATTTTACAAAGAAACAGTAACAGTCAGGCAAATTCACACTTAAGACAGCATATTTCTTAACTAGTCAGAATCCTGACATTAAAAAAAAAATTATTTAATGTCTCCCATTAGTTTCCTATCAGAGATGTAAGCCAGTGTCTTCCTTACTCATATACTGCTTCCTCCAGTTATGACAGAATAGCCTAAGAATAAAAGTACATATTAAATCTATTTATTCCAATCAGCTCCCATTTAAATCAGCATGAGTCACATACCCATTGATTTGATGTTCCTTAATTGGTCCTTATAGCACTGCTTTATTCTGATTATTCTGTCATTTGGGACAAATGGTGACATGCTTCTAAATGCTGTACAGTGAATTTATATCTCTGTTAGTTTAAATCATTACTCTCCATCAGATATCTTCACCCATCATAATCTTTGTAATCTGTACACTAGACTGTAACATACCCCATGTTTTTGTAATGTATATAGAGGCCTGTTACAGTGTCAATTCAATAGCTTGAGAGTCATGAATTACTTTGCCCTTGCCTCATTTCCACTAATACAATCAGCTCTCTCCCTTCCTTACTGCATTACCACCTCTTCCTCTAAAAGAAAACAGAAGGAGAAAATAGAAAGAGAAAAGAGGACCAAAGAGGGGGGGAAGAAAAGAACCAAGGTAGGGAAGCAAAGAAAGGAGAGATGATGAAGAAATAATTTCAGTATCAGCAACAATGAAGAATGCTGTTCTGCTCCTCTCAGAGCAAGTTCTGCTTTGCTTCCTCTCCTCATCCCCACAGCTCCTTACTGCACTTCCCATTCCCTGGTGAATGACTGCATAAGGATCTCAGCTGCCCACACAAACTTCATGCTCTCTACAGGAACATGTGAAAGACATACCTTGCATCAGTCATGTTTACATTCCTACATAACCTTGCACCAAGTGTCACACAGGGAGACAGCAGGTTTTTCTTGGAATGGAAACTGACCGTAAGCAAACTATGCTATGTTGTTACCATATTGTTTCCCTTAAGCTTTCCACACATTTATCTGTTTGTTTAAAGGTAGAAAGTTTTAATATCTTCACTTATTTTTATTAATCTTTGTATTTGTATAAAACTTTGTTTACAATCCATATGCCAAAAAACCCTGAACACATTAGAAGAATACCATGATAGTAGCCATGTCGAGCATCCAAAATTTAGGCAGTGATGGCTTTATGGCTACCTGTGCAAGTTTTATACATTTTTTCCCTTGTGAATGTGCAGAGCTCACGGTCCTCATTCAGCACTCATTCTCACACAAACAACAAACAGCTGATGCCCTAGCAGGCACACTATGCTGACCTAAACAAAGAAGCAACAGTTCTCTTTCAGAGTTTGCTATTATCTTCCTCCTTAAGTCACAATTATTTAGCACACTATCTTCATACTACTGTTGTGAGGAGAACTTGTGTTCTTACCTCATTTTACCAGTAATAGAAACATCAGAGTGAGAAATCTCCGTTCACTTCACTACAAGCACCTCTGATGTGATTTTCTGGAATACTTAGAACTATATAGTATTTCATACAGGAACCAACATTTTAAGCAAATCACACATGTGCAAATCTTGTTCCCAGAAAGTGAAGAACAGTCAGAGAGAACTTCTTTACAATCTGTACTTGTGAGCAACTAACAGAAAATACATGTTAGAATCAAGGGTGAAATCTAAGTCTTCAAAATCATCCTTAACCAGTTCATCCTGTGCATCAGTCTCTTATGAACATTACTTTTTGCTCCCTGTGCAGCCAAGTAGTGGCAGGGGATGAGGCACACACTTTATCAGGGGTTTCACAATCATTTGCCAGCAGAAGAAAAAACTTACTGAAAGCTTTAGAGAAAATGCAGTTTTAAACAAGTTTTGGTGCTTGTTTTGGGGGAATTGGTACAAAACTCAGGGCTGACAGCTCTGTCTGGCTTTTCTAATCTACTCAAGACTCAGTCCACAGTGATTTGCTTCTCCTGATGTGGCTACCAGATCACCCTCATTTCCTTGCATTTCCACCCAGCCACAGTTAAACTATTTTGACAATTAAACCCACCTTTTGAACATAAAACCCCAAATAAGCCTTGTATAATTTAAAGCCAGCATTTCTTATCCTAGGGAATACCATACTGATTCCTTTAGGCAACTGCTTTCCCTCCCAAAGAACAACTAAAAAAAAGCACGCATCCATATGCAAATTCAGAGGTGCTCCATGCCTCTACCAAAAACTTACAGAAGTCCAGATTCACAAAATTTTAAAGCTACTCTTGTAGCCTGTCTTTAGAAAGGTTTACTCGTGTCAAATTCAGCATCTCCTACTGTGTTTTCTGCCTGGCAAACTGCTTCCTAACTTGGATTTGTGCAGCTGATTATTCTTAAGGATAGAAGCCAGCATTTGTTGAATTGCACCTTATTTTTTCTGCATAGTCTGTGCTATTTGGTAAAGTAATTTAAAATTCTTGTCCTGTCTTCCAAAGTGCTTGGGGGCAGCAGGCTTTGGTATCATTTGCAAATGCAATTCCTTCTATTCATCACTGAACAGTACTGAAAGCACATGTTCTTCCACTGTAAGCAGCTCATAGTCATCATCCATTCTCTGAGTTTCTAAGAACCTTGTCTTAGACAGACCATATGTTCAGAGCATTGCTGCCAATAGAGGAGGATTACAAACACTCTCCCCTTTTGATACTTTTTTGCTCCTAAATTTCCCTTTGCCCTTCTTGTAAAGGAGACCACATGGATGGAATTATAGTTTCATGCAATTTCATTTTTTTTCCTCCTTACAACGGCCAAAACACTGTTGTCACCCCAAACTCCTATCTTTTTTATCGTTTATGCATTTTAAACATTTACAGAGAGGCCTGACTTCACTGCAATTTATCCCTTGCCAAAATTGCAACTGTTCTTTGCAGCAATCATTTATGAGATTTGTATACAAAGGCACATAAGCCCCTTATCCTTTACATTTTTTGTTCTGGATATCATCCCAATTTTACTCTAAAGTAAGATTTCTAACCATTTTTACTGGAAAGCTACAGTAAAAAAAAAAACCATTTTTACAGAAAGCTATTAGAATAAAAGGTTCAGTTATTTTTAAGGATGTAGTAGACATAGGAAATTTGGGACTACTGGTAAGATCATGAGCAGTGCTGTTTCCTACTTAGTATTAGTTTAGCTGGAAGAGGATTTAGAAGAAAGATTATATACCATTAAGGGGTTAAAACTATCCCACATGTACAGGTTGAAAAAGTTCATTTGAATCAACAAACTTGTGAAGACCTGCCTCAGATACAGGTAAAAACCTGACAGTCATATTAAGAACAGCATAAAAGATAAATTTAGCTTGAAACCACATTAGGGAATGGATCAGGATGGGAAGCATTACAGTTTCCATCTTTCTCCCCGACTGAAAGTATTTAAGGAATGTGGTCTGACCAGCATGCAACAATACAATGTACAAAAGCACTTACTCTCTGGCCACTTCAGCTCAAATAAGCTTCACAACAGGCTTTAAAATTCTTCACATCTCAGAGGATTCTGCTGCTTTCTAAAAATGTGCCTAACTTGAACTTCACATGTGGTCCTCATTTAAATGCAAATTAACCAATTAGCAATTTAAAGTATGCTAACAGTTGATTTGTATTTGAGATACTTGGTCTTGAAATGTGTTAAGGCCTGACCAATAACTCACTTTTTTCATAGCTCCAAAAATGCATGCTCCATCTTAAATTCACCTGGTAATTGAGTATTTTTATGGTTACCAAATGTACAGATATTAGGCATATTCAAAGCTTGGTCTGGCAATTTAATAACATGCCCTTTAGGCACACAAAATATAAACCATAATTTTTTTCTAAATTTCATGAAATCTTGTTAAACTGTGATTATCAGTCCTCTGGATGCCAAGAAAGTAATCATCTCTTCCTCACAGGCTTTTTGCATTGAGGGTCTAGGTATAAATATTGCTGTAAAATCCCAACTGCAAAGCAGTCAGGTGTTTTGAAAGTAGGGTGTCACTCACACTACTATGGTGAACTAATTGATACTGGATATAATTAGTTTTGAATACCTGATTGATTTTATCTGATAAAACCTGTTTGTCAAAGGTCATACATACATTCAGATACAATCTTATTTTTAAGATGAAACTTGTATTCAGGCATGATTCCATGAACCCATAACTGAAGAAAACCATAAATTTAGGAATTTTGATAATTACGGAATATATCCATCCAGAAGTAATTACTACAATTTGAGGGACAAAAAAATTTAAAATAATCATAAAATTTATGAAAAAATCCTGTGCGTGCAATAAGGTACAATAAATATGTGAAGCATTAAACAGCTCTGCAATGTGAATATCATCAGAAATTAAACTTCAAGAAAAGTGAGCCATGCTTGGCAATTAGCATCAGCACTGAAATGACAGTGACCATCATAGTACTGGTTATCTGTGCTGCCCATGTGCAAATGTAGAGAAGATAGATCAAGCCCTCAAACTGGTTCACAACTTACTCTGTCGAGTGCATGTGTCAAAAATGTATAGTGTAATGATATACAGTCATATCAAATTTTCTATAAGCATCTCGTTTAATTAACTGAAGGAACACATTTCTCTTGCTCTCTGATCTTTATACAGAGATAAAGTGTCATTTCCCTGCAGTCATATTTGAAATCTGTAGTATAAGGAGCCCCAAGCTAAACACGTGCTGAAGGGAACAGGTGCAGGCCATCTAACTTACTGGAGGAGATTCTGTCTCAGCATTCCTTAACACTTGCTGTACTTTGGGGCTTAGGCTGATCTGATTGGGGCCACATGGAAAACCAGCACACTGATGCCTTCATGTTTGTCCCCAGTCAGAAAACCATTTTAATCAGTCACCAGTACAGTCTGTGCTAATGGAAACACACATAAGGGAAAGTGCTCTAGACTTAATTTTTTCATAATTCTGAATATCGAAGCCAGATGCTATTCCAAATTTTCTGGCTAAAATAAATGAAACTAGAAATTCCTTGCTGAGGAAAATTTATTTTTTTGGTTTGGCTGACTTGAATGTCATGCTACTGTTTTTCTTGCAAAGAAAAAGGTTAAAATAAATAATTTGCTGTTATTTTTTTTTCTCAACTAAATTGGAAATTCTTAGAAAATAAACCAATTAGATCCCAGTTCTCAATGGAATATAAAGATAAGCTGTACACTTCTCAGTGAACCACCACTGGCTTTGATTTTCAGTTCTGCACACCAGGTAAAGCAGCCTCATGTGGCACTCAAAAGTAGCAGGGAAGTACCATGATGCTAACTTCAGCCCTCCTGAGGGATTAATATGAATGCTTAATGACATTAATCCACATTTCCTCATTTATGTTTAGCGATATGCTTTCCATGCATACATATACAAATATTAATTTTGGATTGAAAGATAATCCTTCAACATGATAACAATTAAACAGCTGTAACCTGTCTTGTGTTAAGTAATGGAGCTGCAGGCAAGCTTAAAACAGATGGTCTTACCCACCCATGCTTAATGTTAAAGACTTTTAAAAAAGAGGTGTTGACAATTCTGAACAAGAAGGCATAGTTTTAATGCAAATTGGCAAATTTGCAATTTAGATTATGATAAAACTAATTTAGTCTATAGAAAAAATTAGGCTGCATTGTAAAAGTGAGTTGTTTCACAGCACATCAATATAGCAGGTTCCCCACCAACATAATTATTTACTAATTTCATTCAGCTAACTGAGTTTAATGGAAAAGCAGCTGGAAAAGTATTCATATTTATGGGCTTCCTATGACAGTTACCTTATATACTCATGGTACATGACAGTATATCACAAAAAATAATAGACTTTCTGAAATAATATCTGTTCCAATCTCACAAAACAACTACTCAGACAGGAGAGGGTCACTGAACTCATTGCAAGCCAGGACAGAAAGGAAACAAAAACATACTTTAGCACAACTCAGTTATGAAAACTTAATTACAGAGCAGATTTTCATCCAGGCTATCACCTGGGCACCAGCTGTGCATCTGCTGTCTTGTATCCCATTGAGATGCAGGTTGAGCTTCAAAAAATAATACATGGATGCTCACCTCAGACCCATGAATGTCACTTGCAGACCAAATAAACAATTGACAGGTGAGTTTCCGTAGCTCTGCAGTGAACTGTTGATTTAACCTGTTCTCATGGGGATACAAGAAATTGTGAAACATTACATAAAAAATTTTAGCAGTGCCTGTTGTGACAGGACAAGGTGTAATGGTTTTAAAGTAAAAGAGGGCAGTTTCAAACTAGACTTAAGGAAGTTTAATTCAGTTGGATGGTGGAACACTGGAACAAGTTGCCCAGAGAGATGGAGAATGCCCTAGAAACATTCAAGGCCAGGCTGCATGAGGCTCTCAGCACATGAGGCTCTGAGCAAATCTAGTTGAAGATGATGCTGCTTACTGCAGGGGGGTTGACCTCTAAAGGTCCCTTTCAATCCAAATTATTCCATGATCCTAGGAGTTTATGACTACAGTTCTCCAGAGGGAAGAGATGATAAGCAACTTAGATGCCTTAAACTGTTTAGTGCTTGAAAGATACATTGCCTATATTTAGTTCAAACCTCTAAGATGATAAACAATAGCACCATGGTTTGAGTTTTGCTAATTCCTATTAGATTCATTCATCAAAATGCTGAGCAAATACTTATCTCTGAACATTTTTGATATAAATACGTGGAAGGATGCATTCAGAGCAAAGGCAGTGGCTCACAAGCGTGGCTGACATCAGGTGAGGAAGTTGCACCACCCTGTGCCAAAGGCCCATAATGGAACAGTGGGTAACAGCAGGTTTACTGCATCAGTCCAAACAATCTTGTCCACCTTACTATACCCATTGCTTCAAACAAATAGACCTCCCCTCCTCCCTGCTTTATTTAGTCTACTCTGTTCTCTATCACAAATGAAAGTCGATAAAATACATATATATATTATTTCTCCAATCCAGTCCTGTCATCTTCAGCCTTAGGGAAACCCTGAGGTTGAACCCAGATAAGCAGATGTCTAAATTTTTTTTCTGAACAAAAAAAAGCATACCTTTGCAATCACCTACAATTTTTCTTCCCAACATCCCAAAGTATTGAAATAAATTAAAAAAAAAAATCAATGAAATAGGTATCTGGCAGTTTAGAGTAATTAGAATTTCCTCTGACTAAATTCCATTTAAATATTTTGAACTATATGTAAAAATCAGTATAACTCAAGAAGCAATCTAAGATTTAAATGATATTAGAGAGAAATACAACTAAGGACTAACTTGCTTTAATAAGGAGACAGGTTTTTTCCCTCATGCTATGTTTTAACACATATCAACTTACTATGCAAACAGTGGGCTAACTGAAAATGAGACTGGACAGACAGTTATCATTTAAGAATACATAAAAATTGTCAGATGAGGTACAAAACGTTTTTTTTACCATTTTGAATGGCATTCATGCTTTATAAAAATACCATAAATTCTTTGATCAAATGAGTTATGGATTGAGATGATTCAGTATATATTCCAGTTAGTGCCTCCATGAGTAATGCATACACATCTGCCCCATTTTGAACATCCAGCCAGAGGTCTGGAGGGCTACTCCTTTCCTAAAAAGTGAATAAAGTGAATTGCCCTTAAGATTTACAGTTTCTTTGCAATATTCCTTTCTCAAAGAAGCTGTTAATTTTGGCTGCTGCACTTCATAGGGCTTCCAGCTAATAGCTGCAACAAAGAAACACATTTGCATTTCTAAAATACTTCACAGTACCTCAGCTAAACGGTTAATGACTTTTAGAAATAAGAAGGGTGCAATTGCTTATTTTTAGACATATAAAGGGGGAGTGAGTAGGCTTCTTTCTTACACATAACACAAATTATGCAAATATTCTGCTACTAAGTAGAGAGTTGTAGGTAGCATAAAATGCCTGGATTACATATGGAGGGTGACAATAAAAAATTGGTTTGCATAGTCCCTTGTGTTTTGAAATTCATTGCTCAGAAAGAGCTACTACCTACTGTAGGGTAGATGAGAAAAAAGCAAATTGATTCTTCATCTGCCAAGCTAAGGAGGCAGCAATTTTTCCCCCACGAAGTTGAAATACTGTTGGAAATGAGCAATAAAATGACCTGGATTCTCTGTAACATGGAAGGAAACAGGTCTAAAAAAATAAATGTAACAGCAGGCTGAAGCCTGAACCTCGTTACTTGCCTTGGAGGCTGTAAGGGCAATATAAACAAATCAAACTATCTTTTCAGCAGCAGCCAGAAAGTAAACACCCATTTAAAGAATAAACAGGTGGAAAGACAAACCTGCTTGCCCAGTGCTGAGGAAAAACTTGTTTGTGCTTAATATGTTGGAAAAATTGTTCAAGAGCAGTTCATCCGTGTCTAACTACAACCCTTGAAATGCTGCCAAGGTCAGTGAGACCAACAGCAGAGTGATCTGCTGAGTAATTGCTCGTTGGCAAGTTAAGGCAGTCAAGGGAAAGGCTTTATCCGACTTCTAAATATTTACTTTCTTTTATTGTTCAGAAAGCAGTTCTCTCCCCACCTCTCCACTCTCTTTGTCAGCATGTTTTCTGGGAGCTCCTCAAAAACATTAACCCTATTGATTCTCCCTCTGTTTCTGCATCTTGATTACCTCTCCCTCATATGTTCGAGCAATTTCATAAGTAAATAACAAAAACTCCAACCCAACCAACCAACCTTTACAAATCAATTGTGATTGCTGTAAAAAATAATTCTGAAGTCAATCTTATTACTTTCACACCTGACTCCCTTCTAAAAAAGAAAACCTTGCCTCATCTTCTGGGCACAGTGATGTGGGTATTAATTAACACAGCTGTAATAGGCCCTCATTTTCCCTGCCCTCAAAGCTCTTATTTACCACTGCTTCTCTTTTACAGCACCACCACCTGCCCCTCAGCCACGGCTGTAAAATACCTGGGAGCACAGCTTGGGTATTGCTATTTTCTAGATATTCATGTCCCTGTTATGGCTTAGCTGTGCTAACACATTCAGAGTTAGAGCCCTTCAAAAACTTCCATGGAAGTTAAAATTCTCCAGGCTCTTCTTAGCTTGTGGCAAAAGCAAATCATGCTACATTCACATCCACTGCAGTTACTGTCCTATCCTGTTGCTTCAGCTACATCACCTCTTTTAACCATCTCTTCTCCATCTATCCAAACACAGAACCATGTGGGATTTTTTACTTACTGGACTTTTTTAGATTATTCAGATTATCCATGATTTCCTCATCACTCAGTGTTATGCTTGCCTTTGTCTGACCTGTGGCTACTTCTTTTGTTGCCAATTCAATGCACCTCAAAGTGCTTAGCCATGATGCTTCTCGTACTTGGGCGATGTGCCCCATAAATACTTCAGTCACAGGGTTAGTCCTGGCACAGCCTCTAATGAGCTTCATGCAATGCTCTCCACTCACCAAAGTGCAAATTAGTTATCTCTTATATGCAGAGCATTGCCAGTTCCTCTGCCTGGGCTTCCTACCTGTTGTCATGCAGAAGTTTTTCTTTGTGGCTCTGCCAAGATAAAAATTGTTTGGATAGGACTCTACTCCACTGTTACAGAGCTGCAGCATCTTGCACAAAGGGGCATTAGTGTGGAAGGGAATTTCTTAGCAGTGTAGCTCCATGTTTTCTTAGTCCTTGTATTTACATGCATGATTTATCACGCTAGCTCACATTCAAAGCCTTTGTAGTGGAGAAGGATATCCTGCTCTATGCGGGACATATAGACTCTAAATGATTGGGTACAAAAAGCTCCATTGAGAATGGTATCGTAACTTCCAAAGGTTTTCAGGCACTAGAACTAACCTGGTTACAGAAACTGTAATAAGGGTGGCTTCTTCCCAATCAGCTGTATTAAACTGCTGTTACATTATTGACACGTAAGAAATTGGACAGTATTCAAAATAGAACATTATGTTGACAAGAAGATAATTTTGGGCAGTTAGGTATTTTTTACATGGCGGAAGTGACATTTTTATGTAAGCAAGTCACTTTTTAGTGCTTTTTCTCCTTAAAAGAGAAAAAAAGAAAGAAAAACAATAGGGAACTTAATTTTCAAAAGACACAAAGCTATCACATAAAAATAGAAAAGCACAAATCAAATAGTATATTTACAGTTCAAAATAAATGTAACCTCCCCCTCAGTGAAAGACAGTTAAAGGGAAAAGATTGAAGAGGAAAATTCTTCCACCTTCTCTTCATGGCAAGCTAGCTATGAAGAACTTGATCAGCCATTATATAACCATTTCCTTTCTTAAAATATCAATTCATTTCCACAGACTGACGCATGCAAATACTCGCTTTGAAGAAACACTCTTCAGAGCAATACACTTGTGACTCAGAGGCGGCCAGCAGCGCCGGCTGTTTGCGCTTCGCAGCGAGGACAGGGTAAAGCGCAGGCAGCCTACCAATGGTGCAGTGCTCTCCGTTCCATCCCTGGCTGCACTCGCACTTGCCGTCCTTGCAGGTGCCGTGCTCGGCGCAGCGCGGGTGGCAGGCGCGCTGGCTGCAGGCCGCGCCCGTCCAGCCCTCCTCGCAGCGACACGCGGCGCCCACGCACACGCCGTGCGCGCCGCAGTCCGCCGAACACAGCTCTGCGGGGAGAGGGAGAATGAGAAAGGCATGGGGAGAATAAGAAAGGCAAAATCTTTGAAAGCTAAATCAAAGGAATTTACTGCGAAAGACATTTTCACTTACGATTCAACAGAATAGAGAGCACGGAGTTTTATCTCTTTGCTAATGCTCTTTTGGTTAGCTGTCGGACTTAAGTGATGTTTAAGTGTTCACAGATCTTTTGCTAGCTTGCGGTAATTTTCAAGCATGTTTCTTTGTGGTCACGTTTGTCTTAAGAGTAACCTTTTGTATCTTAGATTATATGGCACTCATACCTACCAGAAGTTACACTGTACTCACAGCGACAAAATGTAAGGTATACCTTGATCATTGCCTGTGGTGAGTGAAAATCTACTATGACAAAGTTCAAATTAGCAAGGTTTCCCCTCCATACTCTTCTCCCTGCTTTCTTTCAAAGTTGAAATGTGCCATTACTGACACATTTTTCATTATAAAGAATCAGCCTTAGTGAAACAAATTAGCACTATGCTGACACACTGACACATCTGTAAAGTATAAAAGATCATTTTACTCTTTTACTTTCAGTAAATTTGTATCAGTGACAGCTATGAACAGTCTGGTTTCAATAATAATTTGTTAAAAAAATAAATCAACATACAGCAATTTAACTTGTCATTTACATATAGTAACAGGATCTTGTATCTGATAGAATAATTGAAAAATATGTTAACAGCCAAAGGTAGTTGGAGGCCAAACAATACATATTAAGTCTCAGCTAATACAAGATGATAATTTACACTGCCAGATTTTGTATTTACCATTTTGGTTCATTTAGTCAGACTCCAGCAAACTTTACTTCTGCTAAGCAGAAAACAGAAAAACAAAGAGATACAATACAGCCTGAGGGACTTTTTAATTCCTTGGCATGCAGCTGGCTGCATCCATGTATGGTTCATAGAAATACTATATTTAAGTGTTTTTTTTCTTGCAAAAGATAGCAAGTAGTTCAGTAATAAAAGATCAAATAATTTTTAATAGCAAAAGAAACTTGCATTCAGTGCAAGAAAGGTTTCCAGTTTCCTCATCAACAGTGCTTTTCTCTCTGCTGTCTCAAAGTGCTGTAGAACATAAAACACAGTATCAAGGAGCTGTGACATTTCCTGTAAGAAACAGCCCAAAACCTTTATGGAGAAAGACAGCTGTAATTTCCCCCTCCTTTCCCCCCCACCAACTATATAGCATTTTATATCTACTTTGAATTAAATTTTTGATTAAAAGATGCAAGATGGTTTGATTAACTTCAGAGTCACAAAACATCACTGCAGCTCCAAGAAAGAAAGGTTTATTTCTCTTCAATCTAATCAATTTTTCATTAGGGTGAAGGTGTTTATCAGCTTTTAGCACACCAGCTTTGAGCAAGGTGCGTCAATCTTTGTAATGAATTTATTAATTAGAGTTAATTTAATTGAAGTGGAATTGAAGGGCTAATTAACGGACAAACTGCTGATGAAGATAGAGGAAAGCTCTGCTGATTTCAAACCTATAAAACCCTCTGATGGAAGTAACTCATTCTTTTCTTCATCTAACAGCTTAACAACATGTTTATGGGTAAGATTTACTTTTTTTAGTGTACTGCTTTGAAGGTCATTTTGCACTGCTTCAGCAAATAATCTCTGCATGTTCTTACAAACATTCTTTTTTGAGTCTGACACACTTGAGATATTTGAGATCAGAAACATTTTATGTTATTTTAAAATCAAGTCATTCCATGAAACATTAGTCAAAGATGAAGCATAACTGGCCATCAAAAGAAGCGCAGAGGACGTGTCAGTAAATAGGGGATCCATGTTTTGCCTGAGAACTAGACAGGGTCTAACACAAATAGCCATTTTTAGTGCTAGAAACAGAAAGGGATTTTTTCTTCTAAACAAAATTCACAGAAGACAACATTTTCTTCTCTTTGTCACTTTTTTCTTGCATGTTTGGAACTCAGTCACTCCCGTATGCATAAACCATTATGAAGTACCACAGATCCTGGTCAGGAAGTACATTTGTTTCAAAAAGATGGTTCCTCATGAAAAAGTTATATTTATTCATAAGCTGGCATAAACTCAGCTAGCCCATGTGTTCAGTTTTCATTAACAAAACGTCTGAGTTCTTAGATGAACTGGTTTAGACAAATACATGTCTCACAGTTAGACATGATTTCTTTTTTGATATGTGGCTACCAAACAAGATCCTAAAAACTCGTATTTGTCAAAAAGCTGCTGTCATACTTTATAAATATTTAGATTCTGCTCTCTGTGCTAGTACTAGTTTTCTCCTTTTGTTTCTAAGCTCAGACTCTGGTTTTAATAAGCTCAGTTCCATATTTCAAGAAATTCCTCTGCTTCTTCACTCCTACCAACTCCTTCCATCCTGGCAGCCTGCATTCTGCCTTGAAAGCTGTTTAAGACTCATTCTTGCATTCCCTTTGCCTTCAAACTTGACTGCTCTCTGTTTTTCAGGAAAATTACCTCAAATTAGCTGGAGAGATTCTTAAAATGTGAATGCCCCTGGTTTCACTAGTGCAGTTTTAAGTTTCTAAGTAGATGTATTAGGAAATATCCATATCATGCAAAGAACATTCTGAGCTTGCTTGTGAAATACCTGAAGTTGCCAGATGAAGGCAGCTAAAAGATACAAATACATTGATTTTCAAATCTTTCAAAGACATCAATTATTTTGAACCTTTGAATCAATTTACAGTTCATGCTGAAGTCAACTCCAAGAGATCAATCAGCTCAGCAGGTCAGGTCCTAACACAGTAATGTCATTAAAATGCTGCTATTCAAGACATCAACATTTTATAAAATGCCAGCGCTTTTAACTCTTACCATTGGAGCAATCTGGACCTGTCCAGTTGGGGTCGCAGGTGCAGCTCCCGCTCTCCTGAAGGTAGGTGCCATGCCCAGAGCACTGGTCAGAGCACATTGTCTTCAGGATTTCACAGCTGCTGCCCCCCCAGCCCGGGTTGCAGTGGCACTCGCCGTGGATGCACACACCGTGGCTGGAGCAGCCTGGGTCCAAGCAATCCGCTGCAGGGAGAGGAGAAAAAGCGGCTTAAACCTGTCAATCCTAACAACAGTAATTAACCCAGAGGTGCTAATGGCACTTTTGGGCTTCATTCGCATGTCAAGACCTTAGGAAATAGGCAGCATTGCACCCATCTCTAAAGTAAACATTAGTATGCTGAAACTGAGAAGTTCACCCTTCTTTCATGACAATGAATGAAGAAAAGACAAAAGATCTTAGAGTGGACTAAGATCTCTTTGTGCCAGCCTCCCTTCTCTGGCTACAAGGTAAATCACTCTTTGTCCTCACTTCTTACATAGCTGCAATTTTCCTTGCAAGAACACTTCCCTTTCACACCACTTTCTGATCCTGTAAATTTTGTGCATGCACATAAATGACATCAAGACAATTACAGGTTACCACTGAATCAATGGAGACTCTTTCAAGGTTTGATCATTTTTCTCTCTTACAGCAAGATTGGCCTTGGGACTTGGGTAAGTGATCTTGATTCTGGCTAATCATAAAGGAGTAAGTGTTGGATTCTCTGCAGCACTATTCCCTGGTACTACTGACCCAATCCACTACCATATAGTTGTGACAGCTATACAGGACCCCCAGATTGTTTCAGAAATGAATGAGTTGCATACTGTCTGTCTGTCTTAATTCACTTGTGCTTTAGATGATGAGATTTAATTCAGCAATTTGACTCAATAAAATGTTACACTTGTAGGGTCAATGGTCTGAAAATTTAATTCCAGAGACTTAATTGCATTACTTTGTATGTGGCGATCAATAAAATCAATTTGATTGGGGAAGAAAATAGCAGTTTTTAGTCCCTAAAAAAATAGAATGGAAAATGAACTGCATTTTGCAGCACACCAGACTGAATATTATTATGCATATCTCTGGAATACAAGAATAATGCATCATTTTTCCCCCTGATGCATTTGAATCAGCACTTTCCACAATCTGGTCAGTGGAAAAGACTACCAACAAATGCAATAAATTAATGACTACTCTATACTTGAAAAATTCAATAAGAACTCCTACATATGTGTTTCATGTGCTTTCTTCTTAGCTGATTTCAGCCAGATGAAACCCAAATATACTGGCAAGTAAAAACATTACATGCATGTTACTTTGAATTTTCCCACTGCTTACTTGAGAATAGAGTACAATAATTCTGTAGAATTCAGTGATACTAGTGATTCTAAACTTGATTTGTAGTATTGTAAAATGATTTTTGAAGAAACAGAGTTAGTGCATAAGACCTAAATCCAGAGTAAAATTTATAGAGCCAGATGCGCCAGCTGTTAACCTGACCAACAACAGCTGGTGCTAGCAAAAATATTTACTCATTTACCTTCTTCACAGTTTTCTCCTTTGTACCCAGAGTTGCAGGCACAAGAGCCCATGATGCAAATGCCCCGTCCCCCACACTGGGGATCGATGCACTGACTCGTAGGCACGTCACACTCGGTGCCCTTCCAGCCACTGTAGCACAGGCAGCGTCCTTTGGAGTACTGCCCATTGCCACTGCACAGCACCGGGCAGGCTGCTGTGGGACAGAACACAGCACAACTATCAGAATAAAGATTTCACCAAAGCTTTATAAAGAAGAACATCTGAGATGTTGCTTTTCTGATGTATTTCTCTTCATGCTCACTTAAACTGACTTGAGAAAAGCATTGGGCTGATTTACCTCTTGAACAATCGGGGCCCAGAAACCCGGGAAAACAATGGCAGGACCCAGAAACACATTCACCGTTACCATGGCAATTTCGGGGGCATTCCACCACAGACTCTAGAAGGAAAAAGAGAAGGATAATTCACAGGTGCCCACTGGATGAAGTAGCTATCATTTGAGCCACTACTAACTGACAGCTTGTTCTCACTCGGAGAAGTGTTTACATTTGTTTTGTTTGAAGAGCACGAACAGCTGTGATTTCCTACTGCTGATGCCCCCACTATCTTATACTCCAAAAAAAAGGCTAAAATTATAAGTGTAAAACTACATGAGATCCATACTTAAAATCTAGTCCTGTGCCATTTAATAAATACTTCAAAACAGCATCCTCCTTTCAAGCACTGTTTCACTAGAAGTACTTATGCCTTCGACTAAGAAATTAAAACTCTTATGCCTTAGATCAAGGAATTAAACTATAGACTCTGTGTTTTATTCTGAGTAGCAAAAGAAACACATAAATGGAAAACCTGCAAAAAAAAAATAGTCAGATATAGTCAGATCATTTAACTATGAAAACCTATCTATGAATTCCTAAAAGCCTGACCCCAAGCTAGTGTTTGGTAAGAGCTTTAAAGATTATGCTTACCTATAATTATGGTATTAAAAGACACCTGCTCTGCATTTTTCCCATCATTATAAAAGGCCAGGTGCCAGATGCCAGAATCCAAATACTGGATAAAACCTGCCTCGTGGAGGCTGACGGACCTCGCCTGCCGTCCTGCTCGCTCCGACTCCAGCAGGTTGCGTTGCTCCCTCGCAATCAGCCGGCTGCCATCCAGGAGCTCCACAAAGTCATACTGCAATGAAGCACAGAACAGAGCTTGACAGGGCCATGGCACCACCCTGACAACATGCTTGTATTTAGACTAAGTTTCCTTCTGGAGCAGGGAAGGAGGAGCTGAAACCAATCCTTTCTTCTTTCTTTGCTCCTTGGTAAGCATTCACATAAAATTACCAACTAGTTCTCATACTTATCAGGAAGACTTTTTCAGTAGAAAGTGGCCAATGAACCCATTTCATACACCGGGGGAAGAAAATAGCAGTTGAAATGAGTCTGCAGTCATGACTGGCACCATAACTACAGGTGAGAGCTAACTTTCAAACTGTGTTACATACATATGGGCTAATAATAATAATACTATCCAATACCAATAATCTACTTTTCTTAATTTAATTCCAGATGAAGGATTAACTGCTCAATCCCCCTTTTGTATAGTCTCGAATTTCTGAGGAAGGAGATCAAGAGCTTTACTTCTCATCACAGAAGGTCAAAACAGGAGAAGGAAAGCAGAAAACATTGCAACTACCAAAAATGACAAATTGACCAAGCCCCATGGTACCTCAGGTCAATGGACAGCACGTACTGAATTTTAACAATAACATGGGGCTTGGAAAAATGTAGCAGCATCTGAGCTGATAAAACAAGTAAACTCACAACACAAGTTTTTATGCATGTTATGCATGTTTATGCACCTTAACTAGGTCTAAGGCACCTGGAGGGCTAAAACTGCTCCAGGCCCTACACTGGTTTTACACTATCTGGAGTCTGTTCTCAGGGCTTGAAAGTTGTCTTCTGCATGTTGAACATGTAAAGATCAATACATACAGAGCAAAATAAAACAGGTAGGAAAATTGAAGAGGATTCTTGCTTGTGGCAGAGGGTCTCTACTTTTACAGCTAAGACTATTCAAAGTTTCAGTTCTACTGTGACACACGTTTATCGTATGAAGTGAACTGTAGCACATAAGCCTTTAATCTTTCCACATGTTGAAGACCTCTCTCAAATGAAATTACATCCAGGGCCTTTTAGAGTAAAGGCCAGCATGTGAGCCACTGATTCACCTGAGCTGGGATAAGATCAGTTCCTAGGACCAGAGGATCAGTGATTTTTGACCCTGACTTGTGACCTTCAGAAACTGCTCCTCAGACAAAAGAAAATATGATAGCTTTTATCCTGGAACAAGGGTTTAAGTACTTATGCTCTCTTTTTGAAATCGCAGGCCAAAATTCACTGGTATTGTAAGATTGCTCCTCCCCAGTATTCAGAATCATCTTCCCACCAGGCAGGATGTGAAGGAAATGCATGGTTAATATGACTCTATCAACACCTGAGACGCTTTCCCAGCGATGTCTGGAGGAGCAGGACAGAACACAGTGTGATTAGGATGCGCAGGAGCGGTGCCTTGGCAGCTCTGTATGCGCTGCACCGCATGGAAACCAATGCGATCACTTTGGGAGAGCAATTATTCAAAACCACTCAACATTCTCATTTGTCAGAGTATTAAATATTTATCTTATTTTGTGAGAGAGAGAAACAATTTTGGCTTTTTTTCACTCCTGCCTCTCCAGTGGTTTTAGTATTTTTAAAAACGGAAGGCTCAGGGAGCTCTGAGTTTTAACAGGTCACTCATAGACATTAGTTGTGACTTTGTAATTTGTATATGGCAAGAGACCACTTTTGTAGAAGGACAATTTCAGATTAAAACTCTATTTTTGATACAGGAACAAGTGGCTACACCACTTTATTGGCCACTAATAGAGGACAAGCACAGTACAATTCACAATTTTGTATTTTTAATGTAATAAGGACGTATGCTGTTATCAGAACACCATTTTAGACTACACTTAAAAAGCCATACAGAAGGGAAATCACTGTTCATTTTGTCCCCCAGCAAAAAAAAAAAAAAAAAAAAAGAAAAAGAAAAAAAAAAAGATCTTAACTAACCCTTTTAAAGGCTGCTTTTTTATATTTGAGACATGGCAACAAAAACAGACCGGAAAAACAATTATCTTCATAAGCAAAACCATACCAATTTTATTTTCCTTCTATGAGGATAAATTTATTCCATTTACATTGAGTCTAAATGTGATGATTTGTCTTACCACTCCATACAGTTTTGCTTTAAACCAAAGTCTCTTTTTTATTCCTAAAAGTCTCTTTAAATAAACATATTGATTCTCTGGCTGCAATGGAACTGACATTTTAGAAAGTGTCACAAAGACTTTCAGGCTTGCATTGATTGGGTTTTGAATGGACAGCCACCGTCAATTATTTCTGGTTGATTTATTTATGATTCCCCAGAAAGAGAGCTATGCATCTCAGCTCAGTCTGTGACACAAATAGTAGCTGTGCTTGAGACTAATTTTGACACCTAAAGAGAATAAAGCAAAACAACCAAAAATTTTGTCCTGAATACGATTCATCAAACCATTTCCTACATGCTATATCTCTATTATTTTGGATTATGGGACAGAACAAGAATTAAATTTTCTCCATTCTGTTACTGTTTAATTAATAAAATTTTCAGTGATTTATAGAAATAGTTTATATACAATTCATCCTATTACAAGACAAGGGTGTAAAGACTTCTTGAAATCTCTTCCAAGCTTATTTCTATCATACTTTTGTTATGTCTCCTGTAATAGAAGGATAATTGGCACCAGAGGTTGTACAGTTAGGGACAGATATTGACTACAGTGTCCTCTTACTCACTGTAAGGTTTTAACTAGGTACAAAAAAGAGGTGGATAAACCGGCAAAGGGTACAGGAGAGAAGTGGAGAACAAGGTGGCAAATGTAAAAGTCATGTTTTGCATTACAGTCAAAGGTGACAGTGGAGAGAAGACAGACATTGGTAGAAACACCAAAGTTGTAAGGAGAGAGCTAAAGAAAATTGTGCAGTGTGGTTATACATGTAGGGTATCATAGGCATACGAGCAAAGACTTTGGAGGAGGACAGGTGACAAGGCAACTTTACAAATGCTGGCAGAGTGCAGGAAGTAATAAGTTCTCTATTATTTAATGTAAGATCTGAAAATTCAAATACTGACGTTTGAGAAACAAGCAGCAGTTGCTTATTTGCATAAAATTTTGTTATTAGCACTTGTCATTCTGTGACTAGAAGATAAGGGCAGATAGCATTCAAGAGACACAGACATGAAGTGATATATGTGAGTGAGATCCTACTTTTCAAAGTCCTCATGAAACAACCCTAGCTTTACACATCCAAAGATGGGCTCTGAGCCAACTTTTGTCATTATAGGATGTGCCCTTTGAGCCATGGTAGACAGATTATGGAAATAAGAGCTCAATAATTAAAACAGAAAAAAAGAAAAAAGCAGACATCATTAAGGCATTGAATGAAACCATCACAGATTAACACTTCTTATGTTCTGGCCTCCACACCTTGAAAAAGCTGCATTAAAACAGGACAACTTTCAGAAAAGGATAAACAAAGGATGGAAAAAGCTTTCATAAAAAGAATGCCAAAACAGCCTGGAAAAAATACAACTCAATGATAACACTAGAGATCCCTTAATCAAGGATGGCATGAAGAAGAAATTAATGAGAAATTCTGCTCTGCCTCTTCAAAAACACTTTCAACACTGTGTCAAACAAAAGCTACTGTCTCAAAACACACTGAGGAGTACAGTGTGAGATGTGTAGTTAAGCCCTGCTGCAAATGTCACAGATGCTAAAAGCTTCCATAGATTCAAAGGTGACTATGCAAATTCACAGGAAAAAAGAATCTATCAAAGATTTGTAGACAAATCAAAGACAGCATCTTTGACTCAGAAAAGTCCTTCAGCCCTAAAACTCTGGAGGCCAAAAGCATATTGTGGAAAGAATAACTACAATACTATCATGCTGCTTTACTGATCTCTCTGTGTCTGCTCACGGCCCCCATCACAGACAGAAGGCCAGATGGGCCTTGACCAAACTCAGCATGGACATGCATGTGTTTGTCTGCCATGTTCCTGTGACACTTGGAGCCACATGGGTGAGCTGCCTTGTCTAATGGGCAGGATGGAAGTGAAGGATGGAAGTGGAATGGAAGGATGCAGTGAAGCCAAACATCAGCTGTTAGTCTGTCCCTGTTACCTATGCCTAGTTTGCAGTTAGGAACTTTTGTTGGTACAAGCCATAAGAGTTAGAGGAAATACGAAAGCATGAAATGGACTTATCCTTGTAATCCCCTCAGTGTTCTATTTCATTAGATGTCTTTTTGCCAAAATACCTTATTTTGTTTACCTAAGCTACTCCAGTTAAATATGTATTTTACCATGATGAGTTGTGTCTTCATCAAAGCCCTGTGTTAGGACTTTGTTGGAGAAAGGCCCAAACTGTCAAGACGTATTTTATTCCATTTTTTTTCCCCACATGAAGGAGCATGGTCTCAAATAAAACCCCAACTGCTTACTGAAACTTCATTTTCAGGAGATTACATACATACTTTATCTCAGACACTTAAACTGGACATCATTGGGTTCAAGGCCATATAAACATTCTGATAAACCTGTACCCTTGGGAAGCTTTAGCAGCCTTATAAGTTCAGTAGGGCACTGATAAGTAAGCATGCCTAATTTTTCAGTGTATCAAATGTCAGTCAATGGTTTGTAAAAAATACTCTAATTACATACCAGGCAAAAAGAGGACAAGAGAGCCTGACCTATATCCAGGGAACAGTATATCCAAAATGTCAAGCAGGACTCACATATGATACTTTCTGTTGTATCATACTTAAACTTTAGTAAGAACTTGGAGTCTATGTAACACAGAGGACAGGAAACAGATTTAGTAGTCTCTGTGTTTTTGGATAAAGGGCACTCCTATTTCAATCTTTTGACAGGCTAAGGAATCAAGTAAAGATCATTTTTTTAATAGTCATACTTACTTGCATAACTTTTCATATAAATGCATAGTCTAGATCAGCTTCTTCAGTTTTATTCATTCTTGCCACACATATATTCCCCTAACCCCTGTTACTATTATCATTGAGATGGCATTTGTATTCCAAACCCCTATTTCAAATGGCTGATAACTTTTTGAATCAATTTTCTTTACGCTAGAATTTCACGTCGTTGTTGTCAGCCTGAGGGTGGGTGTTCATACGTGAAGGTCTGAAGAAAATCCATTTAATCATTATTATGAAGATCAAATTTTTAAGTAAACATGAGTGCACTTTCTGCATTCAGTAAAGTGTTTGTACTTTAATGGAAACTAAACTACAAAATAAAGTTAATGCAACATTCCATGACCTTACCTGCTGTGCTAACCCTTCCTCTGTTGTTTTTGTCTGTTAAGTAGGTGTAACAATTATTAATACATTAGTAATATATTTCTATATTGTACATATTTTAAAAGTTATACCTGAATAAAAAAACAAGCAAAAAACTTAAATAGTGCAGTAGCACAAAAATAATTTTTTTTTTAAAAATGACACTGAATTAAAATATATGAATTTTGCACCTATGGATTTGCTGCTACACCTATGGATTTGCTGCTATGTATCAGACATAATCAGTCAAGCTTTGATACAATTATACCATTTGGTTGCTATACTTAGATTCGTGTCCATGGCAAACCCATACACTCAAAATAAAAGTCACTAAGATATTTCTCTGAATGTGGTAGAAGAAAATGAACTAAAATACCTGTTCAGGTGGAAAAATGGATCTGAGCCAGCAGTTGGACAAATTATGTGTTGGAAGAAATCTAATCCTGGAGGGTCTTAAATCTTTAAAATAATATGAATACAATTAATACTAAAATACCATCTGAGGCAGTGATTCTCTGTTTCTCCTGCCAATCCAGAAGACTGTTCATTCTTTTATACTTTAACTGTTCTATCACTATGGATAAAAAGTGGGTTTTTGTTACTAGGAAATGTGACCATATGCTATAAGAGGTGTCATTAGAAATCTTCTGACGGGTGGAAGAGAATAACTCCTCTGGCACACTTAATAACAAAGTTTCAAGACAGTAGATGCCTAGTGAAGACTGCCACTTTTATAACCCCAGTTCACTGTATCTTTGTAGATACATATTATGTATTTTTTCTTTTATGTTTTTATTTAGTGAGACAACAAACACTTAATACTGTAGTATTTGCTTGTCTTCTTGTTCGGAAATTTGGTTAATGTGCTCTTTGCAGGAACTCTCAACCACACCTTATGTGTGGCCAAAAGATTCTATATCAGTTTGCTTAGGTTTTAAAGATATGTGAATTTACCAAAGAATAAAAAAAAGTACCTATAAATTCTGCATGAAACAACTCCATATCTGAAGAATCATTGATTAGGCAATAGAACAGCTCATAAATAAGAATACCATGTACCTCCCATTCTAGATCCCAACACAGAGTATTACCAATATTCTGGTCATCACATGAGATCAATAAAGTATAAACAGTGAAAATGAAAATCAGCAAAATGGAAAAGAATGTAATCCTGAGAGAGAAAAAAAGATACAAAAGATACAAGATCATGGTTTTCAATAATGTGCTACTTTTAAGTAGCAGTTCTCACCTGAGTGTGTGAAGGTGGTAAGCCTTTTCGACCATATACTCCAATCAATGCATCTTTCTGAAGGGATATATTGAATTTTAGAAATTGTGGCTGATCAATGAAGAGTTGTGATCTCCAGAAAATCCCAGGGGGCACTTCTTGTATCGCTCTTCGGCCTATATCAAGTTCTCCAGAATCTATAGTGTTGTTTTCTTGTGCAAATCCTCCTAATTTTCCTGATGGTTTAGAATAATATGGAGATCAAAAATTAGTGGCTTTTTCTAGCTTTCAATCATCCTTCATATATATCTTCAAATATTTAGAATTACCTCAGGAAAAATGTTAGCTGACAGCCTTTTTGAATAGAAGACCCAGGAATTCAATGATTTGGAAATAAAAAGGCAAAGATACCACAAATACCTACATACTAAAAATGCTGTAGCATCCCTAAGGAGGAGCATTATGGAAACAGTTTAGAATCTACATTAAACTATACTTTTTCACTAGCATTTTAACAGGGGTTTCTCAGAATAAAGTCTCACATTAAAAAGAAAAAGCAAAATGCAGCATACAGATTTTAAGAATAATAGATACATGAACACAGGTAGTCAAGAGAACTAATATAATCATTTCTACATTAAATATCAGAGCATTTATTCAATACTAACAAATACTACAGCTCTGGTTACCTATTTTTGGTTTTGCATATGCAAGCAATGCTGTATTTAAGCAGCTGGCACACAAAGGTGAGGCTTGAGTGAAACAATACAAAGAAAATGGAACTGTCATTATAGTCTTGGAGTTTGCTGTGTTTTTACCAATTCATATTCCTTTCATCAGCTAGTCTATTATAAAGATTGAACTAAATCCATCTGAATGTGATAAGCATGTTCATGTGATGCTCACTTGTTTGCATACAAGTGTTCTGAAGAACTGACAATTCAGCCTTGTCTTTTACGTTCAAATTCTACATTATTCATCATTTGATGGAAGAAACTGACACAACCTTTTTGCAAACATTTAGACTGCAAAAAAACTAGATTAAAATCTGAAATGCCAGGTGAGGTCACAGATTGATCCCCGGCACTTATTGTGCATCCAAGATGAACTGAGACTGCTGCTGAATTAAACAGGTTCAGAAGCACTGCTGAGAGGCCTTGAGCAGAACTTGTATCATCATCAGAGCTGTGTCACAGCAGCATTGCAGTCACTGAAAATGTCTCACAGGATTATCACATTGATCAGAGTGCTCTTGAGAAAAGACAGTGAAATATCTGATCTTAAAGACACCAGTTTTTAAACACTTTTCAGGATGAGTTTAATGTTTTTCTGAATTTGGACTTAACCTTTCATAATATTCATGTGTTATTCTAGAAGATGGATCTGTATTCCCTATTTCTGCTTATTTAAGCATTTGTTTTCTACTTCTTTCTTCAAATTAAAGCATATTGTGTCGAACAAATTCACACACTGATGACAGGTAATCACTAAACAATAAACACTTGTTTGCAATATTGATCTGCAACTTCCCCTATTTCTACATTTCAAATGAAAAATAACTGCCTTGTACTACTGAAAAGATGAGCTAGACAGCTTGAGTAAGTGCTGTTTATCAAATACATTAACCAGCTTCCCAGGAATGCTTACTTCTGGGGTCCAACACTCACCAGATAATACATTTATGGACTCCTATGTTCTTCACTGAAAAAAAGATGGTTTTACTTTGTAGCCATGTGCCCCTTTAGCACCCCGACACCTCTGTCAAAGCTGTCAGCAGCTGTTTGTCACCCTAAGGTTAGGGGATTAATTATTCTTTGTTCCCTGTTGTATCTCAATGAGCATAAGAAAGATCTTCATAGTGTCATAATTTCCTTTCCATTTTCTAAACAGTAACAGCTCCTACACGCAGCTTTAAACCAAAACATGGAATGTCATGTTCATACACATTTACTATTAAGGTGGTTGAAATGTCTCAAATCCAAATCAGAGGATCAGGACATTACCAGGGGACTAGAGAAGGGTGGTACTGAAAGTTGTTCAGCTATCAAAATATCTGAATCAAGGTTTCATTGATTCTTCCTGATAGTTTTCAGTAACCAGTGTGATAGCACAGGGGCCTCGCTCCTCACATTTCACATCTACTCATCAAACTTTCCCTTCTGCCTAACTGGTGCCTCTTTTGTGGTTTAAAATGTGTACTGTCTGGTCTGTCTGTTGTTCAGTATTGATGCATAAATGACCACGTGCCATATTCTGCAGAAGACAGCATTTTAAGTGGGTGGAATTAACCCTGTTCTCTTGAACTGTATTTAGGGACATAAGGAAGGAAAAACGTATTTGATTTCCTTGTTATTTCCTTTTATTTTTGAGGCAGTGTATAACAGGTTTTAGTTTGGTAAAAAAATTAAAAATTATCAAGGGAAAAAACCCAGTAAGTGTTTATAAAATATTTTCAAAAACATCAATGTATTTTATAAAATAAAGTATATTGGCTATTGAATGCAGAAGACAATGGGATGAAAAGCTGTCACTGCAGCTTTATCAATATTCATAACCATAAAGTAGTTTTTTTGCTCTTCGTTCAAAACAAGTAAGAAGAAAACAGGAAGTGATAATGATTATTTAAGTACAAGAAAAAGGCAGGAAGGTAAAGGAAATGAGAAGAAAATGTCCTACTGGAGAAGTTTCACAGGCTTACAAAAATAACAAAAGGAGGGAACTGAGCTATAACTTTTTTATGACTTGGAGCTGTGATAACTTGAAAAATTTTCTAGATGTCAATTGCCAGCAGAGGCTTCCTCCTTCTCAGAGGTAAGGAGGTCAGATGTACCTTGTGAATGGGAAAATGGATTTTTGTGTAATGAAGCAAACACTGCATTCATCAACCATTTAAATCAAGTTTTCTATTCAAAACCTATTGATTTTGAAGCCTCTGTTAGCCAAAAGTGCACAAGCTCTTAAATGTTTGGAGAATCTTAAAGGGCAACATGGAAAAACGTCGATAAGAAATAATCCCTTTATGTGATTTGTATTTTAAAAGCTCTTACAACAAAATTAAGAAAGTTTTTTTCCCTTGCTTTATATATTGGTTGGATGATTCAGACTCAACATTATATGCCAGAGACTTTGAGAAAACAAATGTACATGTTATACCTGACCTATTAAATTTCAGAGAGAAATTAAAAAAAAAAAAAAAAAAGAGAAGAAAACATCAACCTCTCTAGAGAAAAACCCACGATATTCCATAGTGAGGTCATCATGCCACACAAAACTCCTTGATCATTACTTCTAAGCCTTGTAAGCATAGCTAAGTGAGAAGCTTCAAAAATATGAATATTATTCCTGAAGTGCCTCTTCTGGAGCAAAAACATCACAAAAAGCGATTACGACAGAACACACACATGTAATCTTTTGTCCAGAATTATTGAGAGC
Source organism: Agelaius phoeniceus (assembly GCF_051311805.1). Classification (NCBI taxonomy): domain Eukaryota; kingdom Metazoa; phylum Chordata; class Aves; order Passeriformes; family Icteridae; genus Agelaius; species Agelaius phoeniceus. The sequence goes on along the minus strand of NC_135268.1, from coordinate 41,654,780 downwards.
TTGCTGAAAGTCCCAAAGACTGACTCTTGCTATCAGGTCCCCCTTATGAAACAGTATGTCCTGACACCTTAGCTTGGTTGTGGCCATTTGTTCAACACGAGGTCCCTAAGGCAGGATGGTCCAAGTCAGCCTCAGCACCCTCCTGGTGTCTCTGGGGACCCCACAGCAACAATAAAAATATTGTCAGGTATTTTAGAGTAAATAGAGGTTCTGCTTCTCTGGATATGATGAGAGCTTTCCTATCATCATCAAGTATCACATGTAAATTCCTGTGAGGAATTTTGGTTGGCAGTTAGCTTTCCTAGTAAGATCAGCATTACTGCTCAGGATCCATAGGCCCCTTCACATGCTAGGTAGGAGAAACTGTTTGTTCCTGTTTATCTGTTTAAAATTACTATTACTGACAAATACTCTGTACTTGAATTAAATATAGAGTCTTGGAGAAAAACTGGTAAAGTTTGATGATATAAGTAAGACACAAAGGAAGGAAATGTTCCAAAAGAAGGGGAAAAAATGGTGCCCATTTCACTTACCACTGTCTCCAGCAGGAACTGTTACAGGATGTGTTGGCACAGTATCAGAATTCACTTTTCCATTCTCAAATGTATCATTTTCAGTCTGCTGCAACTGCCAGTTGAGGCCAAACAGATGCATTGCTGGTGGTAGAGGATACAGGTTATTTGATGCTTTTAACCACAATGACAAATTGCACAAGTAATGACTTTCCATGCCTTGTAGTGGCATAGCAACTCATACATTAAAAAAATTAAATTACATGAACAAGCATTTGCAGACTAATAGTTCAGCAACGGCACAAAGCAATTACTACCACTGTCCTTTAATGATACAGTGCTTTCAGTGAAGGCAGTTGACAGAAAGCTCACCAGTCTCATTTTGAGTCTTTTACCGGTCCCAAATCAATGTTCAAAAGGATAGGCAGTAATTATGTTCTTTTCTCTTTTTTTCATTTTTGATCCTTCTGAAGTGACAAATCATTTAAGTGAACTTCTAAATGACCTACTAAAAGAAATGATTTTCCCAGCAGATGGATCTGTCCTGGTTAGTCAGAAAGGGAAAAGAAAAAATAAATACAGGAGGAGAGGAAGGAGGGTGCTGTGGGTGTTGCAGGGCTAACCTAAGACACGAGCACTTCATGCTGTCAGCAACACCCTGCACAACCCTCCCATTACATGCCCATTCCTCACACTAGTCTGCAAAATGAGGCCAAGGCCATGAGCAGAGCCAGGGTCACTGGGGCACTTTGCTCTGATAATGGAATGCCTAAGTTAGGTTTCTGAATTACTAATTCCCCACAACCACATTCATTTGAAAGTTGATACCATGTTAAAGAGTTTAGCTGAGTTAATTATGAAACAGAGTCAACCTTCCATGGTATTAGGGGGAACTTAAGGAACCTTGATCACCAGGGATTAAGGAATGAAGCCAGCATCTAAACTTTTAGAGCAAAAATATGGGAAATCCCCCCCCATCTTAGTGCTATACTGTGATACTCTCATGCAATTTCATGCTCTCTGTGCATTATTTTCTTCTCTTCCAATGTCTCTATAATGTCACCAAAATGCATTTTATTGTAATTACTCTACTTTGTGCTTGGGCTAATGTAGTTCTGCTCATTCCATGACAACAGCTATCTGCAAAGCAGTTAAAATAGTCTGTCAGTGCTACTAGGGTATAAAAATACATTGAGAAAAAAAATCCATACTCATGTATTTTAACTATTAGTGCAAAATATAAGGAAAATAATTCACTGTACTTTATTGCTTCTGCTACTTCTCTCTCTCTGAAGTAAGATTACTACTATAGTCCATGTTACTAATTTTTTCATTCCCTCTTTGCAAATGACAAAAAATTCTTCATCCCATTTGGTTTCATCTCTAATCTTTAAATCTCTCTGTATTGACCATGCCAACCCTTATTTAAGATGAACAGGCATAAATGGAAGTTTAGTTAGCCATGCAAGAAAACCTGCCAAATTAAGAGGTTGTCTGCCAGGTCTTTGCCTTAAAGCCTCTCCCTTAATCTGAACAAAACAAAAAAACAGAATGCAACTAAAGACCTGTTACTGAATACTTCAAAGACTGAAATCCTTGCTACAGATGACATATTCTCTTTGTTCCAAGGCTCTGACTCTACTATTACACTTCTTTCCCAGGCTTTAAATTGCCTGTCAAAGCCTGATAATGTAGAATGTTCCTTGACCCTAAAAACATCTTTCTTTTATCCCCTCTCAACTCTTGTTAAACCATAAATCTGACCACCACCACCACCTCTGGCACATCACTAGAATTAGCCATCATTATTTTGACCCTACCTCAGCTGAAATTCTTATTTATGTATTAATCACCTGATGAGTGTATCTCATGTGTACTCTGATGAGTGTATGTTTTAATATATTTCAATAAAATCCCTAGGGTCAAACTCTACAATTTGCTATACTTGTTCATTTCACTGGCAGCAATGAAAGACTGCAAATAGCTAAATATTTCATGATTCAAACCCAGTACATTCCTTGTTTTCAAGTCCAGAGATCTAAATCACCTCTCTTAACTTTGCTGTCTTCTTATCCCTTTTATTAGTTCTTCTGGAGAAAAGAAAGTGATATTCATTTTGTAACTCTAGAAACACAGGAGCTTAGACTATCATTAACATCTGCTGGTGCTATGTACATGCCCTGTGCCTCTTCATGCACTGGGAGATCAGAAGGGGAAGCTCCAACATGACCTTCCAGCCATTCCCTTGTAATTCAAAACAGCTGGAATTTGAAGTCTTCAAAGGCAAGGACTGTGGGATCAATATTGACTACATCAATATAACCACAATTACTACAGTGTAAGTGACAACTACCTTTTCTTTGTCTTTGTACTGATGTGAGTCCCACTGTGGACTACTGTCAAAGACTGGGAGTGTTAGCTGTATCCCTCAAATATACTATTCCTCTCTCAGCTTTGACAATGAACTAGAAACAAGTTCAATATACAATGTTTAATGAAAATGAACAGACAGATAAACGCAGCTGTTTCACAGACTGGGAATGAAGGAATATTTTTTAAGGAGACAAAAACTGCTGCTAGACAATTCCAGTGATAAAACTTAGAGTGTGTACTAATACACTAAATAATTCAACCACACAATCTCTCTGAGTTAGTGCTATGGAATTTATAGAATTGTCCTTTTACAACAAACATGAAAGAAACAGGCTTATTGCTAAAGTATCAAATGACAAGGCAGAATTTCTTTAGAGATGATGAACTTTAGGAACATGGTTAAATTGACTGATGAAGACAAACTCAGGCACTATTGTGCCAACCAAAATTTGTTTTCTTATAGCTGGCCATCAATATAAAAGCAAACTTTACATCCTTATCAATTTTATAAGAAAACCGAGGCATCTGATAAAAATTTTTGATGCTATTATGAATCTGTTTAGCAGCACCTGGGACCGGTACCTTGGTGGGATGTCTGGGACCCTCAAGTCAAATGGTATGGACTAGTTCTGAATTTCCAAAGGGAGAATGATGCAATCATTCATGTTTGTCTGATTTGTTGGATAGTAAGAAGGGTCTGCAGAGGGATCTGGATAGGCTGGATAAGTGAGACAAAGCCAATTGTAGGAGGTTCAAGAAGGCCAAGTGCTGAGTACTGTACTTTTGTCACAACAACCTCATGCAGTGCTACAGGCTGGAGGAGGAGTAGCTGGAAAAATGTCCAGCAGAAAAGGACCCTGAAGTGCTGGCTGACAGCAGAGGCTAGGTGGCCAGTGGTATCCTGGCCTGTATTAGAAATAGTGTGGCCAGTAGAAACAGGGCTGGGATTTGCCCTGCATATTTGGCCACACATCAGGTGCTGTGTCCAGCTCTTTTCACTACAGGAAAGACATTGAGGTACTGAAGCACATCCAGGGAAAGGCAATGAAGCTGGTGAAGGGTCTGGAGCACAAGTTTTACGAGGAGCAGCTGATGAAGCTGGGGTTACTTAGCCCAGAGAAATGAGGTTCAGGGAGACCCTCAAATCCCTACAAGTACCTGAAAGCAGGTTGTAGTAAGGTGAGTCTCAATCTCTTCTTCCATCTAACAAGTAACAGGGCAAGAGGAAATGGCCTCAAATTATGCCAGGGGAGGTTTAGATTAGGTATTAAGAGAAAATGTTTTCATGGCAAGGATTGTAAAACATTGGAACAGACTGCCCAGTGAAGTAGTGAAGTCACCATCCCTGGAAGGATCACCATCCCAAAGAAACAGTGGCTATGGCTCTTCAGCACATGGTTTAATGGTGAACATGGTGGTGGTGCTAGGTTGATGATCTGACTTGATGATTTTAAAAGTCTCTTCCATCTTTAACTATTCAACTTATGATTAAATAATTACATTTTTGTAAACTCAAATAAAAAAATAAACTTGAATTAAATTTATTAATTTTAACTTAAATTTATGAAAAAACCTACTATCATTAACCTGGGATTCTAGGATCTTCTATCCATTCTGCTGTTTCTGTCCCTACATGTGTTCTGCAAAGTAATCTCTAGCTACCAAGAGTTCCTCATTTGCTGAAGCTCTGCTAGCATTTACCTTTGGACTGAGTTGTTTAAGGCAACATTTGTACTGCTACTGGACAAATTATCTGCATGGCCAGCCTTTAGAGAGGGGTGATAGTCTAAATGGTGAGGAGTGCATTCCCTCTAACAGAGCGGAAATAAGAGACATCAGAGATGAGGAAACTCTCTCGGATCTGGGCTGCTCTTGGCATGGACACAGTACCAGTGTCTGTGTGCATCTGTGGTGCTGGTCAATACAACTAAATTCACCGAAACAAATCTCAAACATAAAAGCACTAACCAAATTAACAGTTGGGCTCTTACCCTCCTCTTTCCCCCTCCCACTGCCACTGGACTGGCATATTCAAATATCCAGAGCTCAAATTAAAGGAGTGCATTTGTACCAACAGCAGCCTTAGTGCTAATATAAAAATGCTATCATTTGCTGTAGACAATTGGGTAATCTTGCCATCTGTCACCACACAGTTCACTGAAGAGTTTCTGAACCATCTTAAAACTGCTTTTTCAAGCTTGGTTGATCTTGCGATCACGGAAGCCTAGTTATTTTGGTTTGTAATCAGTCTACAAAGCCTTCCATGTCCTCTCAATAATTAAAATAGCAACTAAGAAAACATTTCACAGCAAACACTTGAAAAAAACCCCATCACTAGTTTACACTGTGTAAAACATTTTGCAACAATCTCCAGGAAGAAGTTCCCATTTGTTGTGCATGCTCCTTTCTCAAGCTAGTAATTCAGTGCTTTAAGCATTGCCTTTACAAGGAACTCATTATTGAGAAATACACTGTATTATCACTTCAAAACACTCTCCAAGACCTGCATCCAAAAATAAACCAGTCCTTTATTAGTAGGTGGTATAAGATGGATAATTTATGTAACTAAGTAGCAGAACTAGAACTGTGAGGGCTGACAACTACCTGCTGCATTCGACTGCATACCTGCTGCATTTGCTGCCTTGCTCAATATCTCAAAGTTCTCTTCCGCCAAAATTATGAGAGGCACAAAAAAGAATTGTAACAGAACACCAATTAATGCACCTGTTCTACCATTTAGCAAGAACTGGACTTGTCTGCATTTTTTCCCTCTTCTCATACACTTGAATGCTATGAGGATAAAACAGCTAGTTCATAAAGGAAATTGACAGGTATTAGCATTATCCAGTATCCAGTATAGCTTTAAACAGAAAACAAAGTTTAGATCAGATGTGCAAATACGCACAATTCTGGGGTCTATGACTATCAGAATTTTTATTTCTTTGTAGAAAAGGGTAGCAATATACAGTGAAAGCCAAAGAAACTCATGTATTGTTCTCATCAAAATTCAAGGTTGTCTCTATCATAACTCACCAGGATCAACTGCAACTTTTTCTAAAGTACTGTAAGTAACGAATATGCTCACATGAAACACAAAGGGCATAGCAGACACCCTGTGAGCTGTGTAGGTGAAAGAATCACAAATGCAGATCATAAGGATGCACAAACAGAACCATACACATAAAAGCAGAGGCTTTATTCACAGAAGCAGTCCTGCAGTAATGGAAGTAGTACTCTGAAGTACCAGTCAGAAGTGCCAGCAATTCAAGACCTTTCCTTCCAAATATGGCAACTAGTTTTTTGCAGGAAAGAATTGTAAAGGTATTTTCACACATTTCAGGGCATTTCAGAAGAACAAGAATTCACAGGTAAGAGGATTCTTTTAAGTAGAAAGAAGAAACAGAGTTGCCTAAATTGGGAAATGGACTTCCACTGCTCCTCCAGCTTTTCTTAGAATAGCAACAGATGAAAAATTAACACTAGACAGAAGAAAGAAAAAACACTGGCTATCTCTAAAGAGCAAGCATCTCCCCAAAACCTCTGGAGATAAGGCCTATGGCATATGTTCTATGAACATAAAGAACTCAACACCATAGGGGAAGTTGGCAAGAGGAACTGAATGATATTGGCGACCCTCCTTCCCTTCTCCCGTGTGTTTTACAAGGTATGGTAATCAAGTCTTATTATTCATGAAGCTGTGCTTGAAGATGAGTTCCTTGCTAAGTTATTGAACTCATGTTCCAGGACTGCCACTGCTACATATTTCTGGGTACTGATATTTTGAAACCATGATTTTAAAAATTGCTTCCTTAGAATTAATTGAAAAATCTTTATGCACGCTTAAACATAAGGAAAAGTGAACATAATTTATATTTAAAGCAATGCAAAGAAGATTATAATTTAAACTAAGCAAATTGCAATTATTGCCCAATCTTGTTGAAGGATTATCTTCTAGTTCATCTCCCTGTTGGCAATACATTTTAAAATGAAATATTTGAACACTGAAGTGGTTTTTAAAATTATCTTCCATATATTTTTCTTGCAGAAATAATTAGAATCTAAATCTATTTTATTCTGAAGGACCTGAAGTGGACCAGAAGATGTGCAAATGAACTGTCAGTGATTTGCATTCTTTTGCTTTTTTCTCAGATAATAGGATACCTTGGATGTTGCTGCACATCAAATAGTGAATTAAAAATAGTTAATTAAAATCTTAAATAAAGTGAATTAAAATTTACAATGATAAGTTCTTTATTTATTACTGTTTTTCTCAAATCAATAAACCCCCTGTAATTTCTAAATTTAAAATAACTTTAAAGTACATGCTTTTGAGCACCTTCAAAAGATTAGTCACCAGCAGCATCACATGAATACACTGAATGTAAAACATTTTAGTAGAGTGCTATGTGAAAAACCTAGTAATACCTATCAAGACCAATACAGTAACTGAAAAACTAGTATTTTCCCTTTTATCCTGAACAGTTGAATAGGTCCATTGATTTTACTGTTTCACCTGCAAAAAAAAAAAATCCAACCTGTCTAGTTTATTCCTCATTTTCTCCTGGAATCTCTTTTAGCAATGAATTTGAAAAACATTTTAAAAATTGCCTAGAAAAAATATAGCAACAAAGATATATCAGCTATCTGCTGTGGATCAACTTTGACTGGTTAGCAGTCAAACTCTCTTTGACTGCTAATCAAAGATGAACTTCAAAAGTATTGTTGCATTTGAACTGTTACGAAAGATGTGTGGTAGTCTTGGTGTAAATATTTTTACTATATTTACCCCAAGATAGAACATTTATTGCTCTGAAAACTTGTATGGCTAGATGTCTCATTTCAGTTGTCAAGCCAGGGACTTTTATGTAACAATGGTCTGATTCTGTCAACTGCATTATACAAGGCACATTCAAAGCTTAAGGGAGAATCCAGATTTCTTAAAACAGAAACAAAGATAATCTTTCAGCCGCCCCTTATTTAAATAAGAAAATCTATTATGTCCTGTTTCAGATATGCCCATTTATTCTGACAAACAGCAAACCTACTCCATTTTGTAACAGTCTCTACTATACCTAAATAGTCTTTAGTATTATCATGGGCTTTCTACTCAACATATTTTTTTTTCTTCCAGCTAATGCTGTTCAGTCTAAAAAGATGGTAAAAAATCATTACAAGTACAGAAATTATGGGAAGTGCATATTGGATTGTGGACTCTTTGTTCATACAAGGGCAGGAAAAGCACCCCATAAATTTTGGGTTTCTATCTAATAGTCATGATCAATTATTTTAAATATGGTGGGGGAGAAGAAAATTTCTCTGATTTACACATGTCAAGGCCAGATTATGATTACAGGCTAATAACTTTTCTGTATTCCTTCAGTGATTTCTTTATTTTATTGCTTCTCATTTTGTAACTCTTTTTCTTCCTTAAACTTGTTTTTTAGAAAAAAGCTGAAGCTCATGGTTTTTTTACCTATTTCAATTTTTTTTCACAATTCCACCAGAGGTCTTGCTTTGTCCTTTAGATCACACCCCCACAGTGTCAAGAAGAGCAATGACAATGTAATGTCTATAATTAATTGGAAACACCTTTCTTAGGTAAGAGCATTGACGAAGTGATCCAACCATTCTTACAGTTCAAAAGCCTTATTTATTACAGAGAAACCAACCACCCCAAACCCAAACCCAACAAAATCACCACAAACCTCTTGAGGGATATAATTAAGTGGCACTATATGATCTGCATAGCCTATTTGCATGCTGATGGCACAAAGAAATGCAGTCTGATGAAAAGATTCATAAACCAAAGGAAAAAGAAACAGGGGCCAATTAATGCAATGTTCAAAGGACATACTGAGCTGGGAGTTTATACTATATGGTGAAACACTTGTGTTGCATATTTCCATCTCATGACTGGCTAAAAAAGATCAAAGCTTTTTTTTATTCCATATTAAGAATGACAGAATATTACAGCAAACATGCAATAAGGATAAATGTAATAAGCTTTAATAAAAGATGATAATAAGGCTTGATAAGAACTTTTGGAATGTCACCAAATCTGAAATGTAAGATGAAAGCATCTGCATGTAGAGATTGTAGTATGTTATTTGGAACCCCATGGAGCTAAACTGTGATTAGAACTCCATATTTTTCCATAAATTAGCTTTTGTTTTGAATTTCCTGCTGAGATCATATGCAAGTTGATTGAACGTGCAAGTCAATATATAGGTTTTCTAATCCTTTGCTGTTTTTCAGGCTTCATGATATCACAATTACAGCAGTCCACTTGTAGATCAAAGGTACATGATTGAGGCCAAAAGAAAATAACCTATAACATCTTTACAAAACTTCTTCACGGTGATTTAGACCTCTCCATGGTAATTATCACTCACCTACCTGAACAGTGCAATTATGTAGATGCATAAGCCAACCACTACATGCAAATCAACTTGCAAGCTCACAGAATTTCCTCTTCAATCCATATCAAAAAACAGAATGGACATGCTGAGTTCACCTTCAAGGAGGCCAACTCTACCTTGCTCCAACACCTCCAGTGCAAACTTGTAAACCATTAGCTATCTGCATAAACAAATAATCTTATGCAAACCTTCGGTTCAAAACCCCAGGGCTTACAACAGCTCAGGGATTGCAGTCATCCTCTCATTGAAACATCACCACTACTCTAGGGATTGGCTTTTAAATAGGGCATCCTTTATTACATCATCATTAATATGTTTTATGTGCATTGGAATAACACACCATGTTCTTCCACTAAGCTGAAATGTGTTTTTTATGAAACTATTCCTGTAAGCAAAGTTATATTGTAGGTACAGGAAAAATACTATCAACAGAAAAAACAATTGACCATACATGATTTATGAAAGGAAACTGTGACATAAAGACAAACTTATTGTTAATTGTTTGCAAAGCTAGTGAATTGCTTGCAAGTCAGTTTGTAAACTACTTTGTAGTTTGTATCAATTATCTAAGCCTTGGAAAACGCAAGTTAGGATTACAGCATCACATTGATTTTTGTTTCCCTTTAAAGGTAAATTAGCCACAACACTGCACAGTAAAATCTTACAGGTGATATTAAGAATAGCCAGTCTTAGCTCTAAAGTCATGGTCATTTATAAAATTGATAGAGAAAACCAACTACTCCTTTTAATGTGTGACATTAGATCAGTAAAAAGGATGTGTTTTAAAATTGTCCTCTAATTTTGGCTACAGCTGAATTGAAATAACAGGAAGGATTGCCTCTCTCCTTTTCAAATGTGGATACCTCAATTTCATTACCTCTACTTGAGAGTACTAACAGGAGGCAGGAAAGAAGTTGCTGGAGAAATAATTAAAAACCCGGGAAATCATTTGAAAACATAAGTAACTTTTATTCAGCAGTGTGAAAAGATTTGGAGTGAGTCAAATGAGGACTCACTGTCGAGCAAAATTGCCTGAATAAAAAGGGCTGTGAGACTTGGCTTTTCAAAGATGAAAGAGAAGGTAAAACAACAGATAAGCCTGGACATTCCACAAAAAAGATAAATTTAAAGATAAATTTATAGTACCCAGTTACTGTGTTACACCTCAGGCAATCAGTGGTTAGCAGTAGGCTAACTCTATGCAGCTGGATATTGCTTTAGTTTTCAACAAGTATTATTGAAACAAAAATACTATTTTTCCTACACCATAATAAGGGTAACTTAGAAGTATTAAAAAAAAAAAAAAACTACAAGAAACATTCCTACTTCTATACTTGAAGGTTTCTGGAACTAAGTAATTTTCCAAATAAGTGATATTCATTTATATACCTAACCCCCCACCTTACTGCTTCTGTAGAAAAAGTAAAAGACATGCATTTGTGTGATCCTATTTTATCAAATATTGCCAAAACCCCTCTGGTTTTGTTTTATTGGTTTTATTATTGAGGAAAAATAAGCTTCTGAAATGCAAATGTCCATGTCATCTAAACAGTTGTAGCACATTTCTTTTTACTGGATTATAAAACTACAAATGCTGCTAAAGGTGACAATTCCTAAGGGACAGTGGGCTTGGGGTATTTTTTTTGTGAATGGAGTTGTCTGAAATGGCATCAATTTCCTGTCTACTTCAGAGGACATCTAACTTTCATCCATAATTAATCCCTGCAGTGGGGTAATTAGACCCATATAAAACCCATGTGTTCTTGTGATCTCAGCCATAAATGTATTATCAAATGGTATTGCTCGAAGCAAGGTTGGACACATGGACTCAACCTTTTCATTCTACAGTGCTTGTGTATGGAGAGGTTTACCAAAATCTCATCGGACATGACTTTTTTAAAGCATTCAAAAAGAGAACAAGCAGTTCTTTTCAAAAAAAAAAAAAACCAAGAAAATATTGCAGTTTACAGAAAAGATGCAATTTATACACAAAATGACCAGCTTGAACACATGTATTGTAATTCAAATATCACAGCAGATAGCACGTCTAAGAGCTAGCTTCTTTCTTCACAGGCATGAGTTATAAATTAATTGAAACTACCAGCAAAGAAGAGAAGATTAATCCTATGTCCACAACAAGTCAAGTAATCACCCAAGCAAATATCTGCTTTGCAAAATCTCTTAAACGTAAGCATTAATTTGAAGTATTACACACATTTGCCTACTACTAAAATGAACTACATGTTTACCTGGACTGATAAAATACAAAGAATACCTCTTAAACTACTCTAAGCTTGCTCTTTATCAAAAGCCAGTGCATTTTAACTGAATATCACATTAGTCTGAAAAATTGCTAATATTAGGGAGTCTGTCACAAGACTACAGGAGAAGTGCAGAAGGACACACTTCTCTACAAAACTTGCTTGCAAGAGACTTCAGTTTTCCTGAAAGCAGCATCCAGACTTGGAGAAAATATCATAGGGCTTCACAATATGATGTGTGGGACTTACAGGCAATGACATGTCATCATCATGTCATCTTGCAGATTATTACTACACCTCTTATATTGCTGGAATTACTGAGCTTCAATTTTCTCCACTGGGTAAAAGTGCAAGGGTGACAGGACCATTGCCAAAAAGCTTGTGATAAATCTTAATTAGAATACAAGCCTTTGGAGCAGAGGTGTGCCTTGACAGATTAACTTTTTAAATCCCTTGAAATCTTGTCAAGTCTCTTTTAACCTCCTGATTGTCAATTACATGTTCCTACATTCTTTCGTGTGAGGATTATCTTTCTCAATGAACGTTTTATTCTCAGTGCCACGAACAATAATAGCAAGTGACATCCACAACACCAACCAAGTACGTATTCCCTGCACTCCTGAAGCAGTAATATTATGCTTTGCACTTAATCTGGAACACAGCAATGAGATCTTGGCTTTAAAAAATCAGCCAAAGGCATTATCCACAAGAGTATTCTTGCAAGAGGCAAGAAAGTATATTTCATGTTTATGCTTCACGACAGATGTTCAACATGTTTGGATTTTGTACTATTTCAAAAAAGATGTTAAAAACACTTTCAGCCCAATAAGGTGGTAAAGAACAACAACTTCATTTTTGGACTAGTCATTCTATCTCTGCCTCCCAGTCTTGAAAGAAAGAATGCGGTGAACATAAGAAATTACATTATTATTTACAAAATATTTCCACTCTAAGGAAGCCAAATGAGCTCATCACCGATGCTGCAAACATTATATGAAGCTCATACAGATACCTAAAATTCATAGCTTTGGCATACCAAGAAAAATAATTTGATCACATGTTAGACAGAGCTGAAAACCTCTGTAAGGCACAAAGTCAAGGAAGTACTTGCTGTAATATTAAGCCTCATTCTAAAGCAAAAAAAAACAATGTGGAAAGTCCCGTTTGTATCTGAATACTGCCCTTTACCAAGCACATGTCAGGAGTGAGTGAAAAGAGTTGCCTGAACCAGTATTAATTATTAGTTATGAGTAAGCCAAGGGCTACATTTATCAATTATCTGGCTTTTGTAATTTTATCTTTAAATATTTTTAAGTCCTGAAATGGAAGCTGGAGGTTGGTACTTCAGACATCAGGGACTATCCTAAGGTCCGTTCACCTTTAGCAATTTCAAGAGGAGGTTTTCTAGCTGCTAAACTATTGTGCTGGGTAGCTGACCTCACACTGAAGGCCCAGTTGAAGCAGGAGAGAGCAGCATGTGGCACTGATGTCTACAACAAAAGGCATGCAGATTTTGTCAGGCACACGTGCTGGGAAGGCAGAGCCCTCCACACGGTACTGCCATCAGAAGGAGCCAGCTTCTGGCTGCCCCTGACACTCACAGCTAAGACAGATCTGGAAACATCCATTCTGGACAGAAGAGAGACATCATTATGTACCTAATCCAAAGGTTCTTAATTTGACAGGCTGCCACTTCCAAATCCCACCAAGCTATAATTTTGAACAAAAGATGACCAATGAACATTGCTGCTGCCTCCAAATGCACCAGAGACACATGAAACCTTCCCTAAAAGCCCCATGGATTGTTAAAATGAGTAATCAGTCTACACTTTGCAACAAGTGATGTACTTTCTACAGTGCTGGAGACACTGGCTGTCTTCACAAATCCAGATAAAGTGAGCACAGAGTGAGCAAGAGCATGAGAACATCAATGTGGTTCTGCTAAGCGGTGCAATCAGACAATGCTAAAGAGCTGTGCTTGGATAGCTGGCATGCTTTCTCAGAAAGGTTACATAAGAGAAGTTTCCCTGCTGTAGATTTTTGCATGGTAATTTGAATAGATTGTGATAGGTAGATTTGGTCAACTGTAAAATCTCAAAGCACTTCCTTCAAATGATTACAGCAGATCAAAAGGAAAACCAATTTTTTTTTATTTTTAAGAATCAGATATATAAATATATTTGTTTACCTCATGGCTTTATTTTGTTGGAAAAACAAATTGGCTGAGAGCATAAACCTAGCTAACTGTAAAAATCTGCCACATATCTGTAGACAGGGAACATATTTTCAACCCACACACCTCGGTGAAGCTCCAGACATAGCTAAGGTCCCAGCAAAACTGAGTGAAGCAGACAGAAATGGGAAGAGAAGGAAGAAAGCCAAAAGTTGTTGATGAAACTCTCAGTGACAATAGCATTACAACACTCAAAATTAAATGTATGTCAAAAAGAAAAACAGTTTCTATAAAGGCATAATGAAAGGTAAGGTGATTAATGGCAATTAAACCATATTCTCCTTCATGCCTGTTCATTACAATACCTATGCTGGGTATTGCAATAAAAATTCAATTTAAATGGCACTATTAATTAAGTTGTTTTCCTAATTCCTGGGAGTAACTGGGCTTTACAAACAGCAGAATAATGTTAACTTGGCATTGCAATCAAAAAAGAAATATTATATTATTCTTTACTGATAAAGTAAAATAGATTCTTAGGTATATTTAGTCATTGATTTAGTCACAAAATTCATTTCTGTAATTGTCATGGTTGTAAATCAATTAGTTATGGAGAGTGGTTCTGCCCTACTATGACTTCTGCTACAGAACCCAACAGGAAGGGCAGCTGGTCCTCCACAATCTGGGAAGATCTGTGAGTGCCTGCAGCTGTCACACTAAATCCTGACTAATATGGGAGAACCATCACCAACAAACTCAGAAATAGCACTGAAGACACAGGATGTTAGCCCTAGTCTACACAAACAGACAATTAAATAATTTTTAACAATTACTTAAAACTCACCTCAGATAGTCACACACTATCATTCACACTTTACATCCTCCTGGTGCGTCAGTCTCCTCTAATAATGAAACTTGATTGCTATTATTCCTGGACACTTCTTTCTCTTCCTACCTAAAAACCTCTTAAGCTGCTCTGTTCTTATTTTCAGGAAGTTTTTGAGATAACTCTGAAGACAGTTGTCCATTATTTGAAATATACTGGCACATAATGTTCAGCTTATTTTTAATATTTGGGATGATGATAAAACAGTAACATATTTAGACAGACAAAAAACATGAGTGCTTATTATAATAATTGCAAAACAAGCACGATGTAGCTATTTTTATGCAGTGTAGAAAATACTAATTATCTGTAATTATCAAACATAGCTTTCTAGTCTGGTATTTTTTCCATTCCCATTTCATTTGAAACTTTCATCATGATCATATGGTTGTCTATGTCATAGCAGAACCCAAGGTTTTCTGCTGTTTCCCATTCCCATAGAATGAAATACCAACTAAAATACATGATTTCCCATAAGATATTTCATCTGTTAAGTCTAAATATTAGTTTTCTTTTCTGTCCAAATTGGATTTGCTTAAGCAGGAAGAAAGTACCGATAGAAAGTGATGAAGTGATGAAGGCAATAGTGACAAAAATAATCATGTGGCCTTTTAAATGAAATGAAATTACTTTTTGTTTGATTTTGGTTTTCTTTTCTTCCAACAGAAGAGATGCCCTTCTGTTATCACCAACATGTAAATACTTGCTTTATCACAATGAATAGCTGACTGGTGTATATTCTTGTTCTGACCACTGACTGCTGAGATAAGGCTAACAAAATGATCAATCCCAAGTTACACAAAGAGTGAAGTGCTCAATGACTTGAAAGTATGACAGGTTGCTGTGAAGCAGTCAGGACAGGAAAGGCCTGACTAAATAGCTCACATCCTTTCTGTGCATTCAAATGATGTTTTATGTTCATGGAAACTTATTTAGCAGACATAAGACAAAATTCATGACAGATGCCTGCAATTTTTCAGTGTACAGCTCTTCATGCTTAGTAGAATGAATCTGGTATTGTGCAGTTCCAGCACTGACTGAGGAACTGAATTGCTCCCCCCTTCATTTCCATGTACAGTGAAAATGGCAGTAATTTCTTATATTGATTTACAAAATGTCAAGACAGTGCCATTGGCAACGGAGAATCAATTGCTAGAGTGACTCTTGGGGAAGAAAGAGGGGTTCTGAGGTCCCCAAATTCTCATTAATTTCATCCATTAATTGCTGAATCCACACTACAGCAGAAATAATTAGTACAGTACAAATAGTTTGTTAATACAGCTGGTCAGAGCCTGTGATATGTAACAACATATTGGAAACAACTCCTTCTGACTGGTTAGTTCCCTATAATTACACAGTGGATTTTTCTGTTAGGAAAAATCACATCCAAGAACAACTAAGCTCCTTTCCTTAGTAAAACCTAAGCGGACAGGGAAAATCCCAAACTGTGGAATTGAAGGATGGTGGTTACATATGAAACTTTGACCTGGTGCTTATTTTTGGCCTAGGAGGTGCTCTTCAGAACTTTCCTTCAGAACTTTCCTTTTATTCATTCATTCACTGCAAATGATGGATGCTCAAGGAGGCAGTAAGCCACAGGGAAACAAAGGAAACAAAGTCCTGTGTTGTCTCCACATAGTAAAACTGACCTCTGTTTCTGGTTTCACACGGACTCTCTGTACCAAGCTGGTTAAAGCTGTTAATGACTATATAGAAAGAGGTCAAACAAATGCAATTTCATTATTCTTACTCTTTAATGGCTTATATTTAATACTTCTCTTCCCAGTCCTCCAAACAGGGGAAGAAGAATCTAAAATCTTAATGTTGGAAAAAAAAGGTTGCTTTTTTCCTTGTTTGCAAATCTGATTACAGACAGAAGTTAAGCAAATGAGCAGCTTAAAGAAATTCCAGTGCAAACTTGATCCCAAAATAAGGCAGTTTAAATTCTTTACTCCCCATTTTGTAATCCATTATTTCAGGGAGCTTTTCCTTGAATCCCTGACTTTAAACTAGAGCTATTTTTAATTCCTATCTTCTATATGTTAATACACCATCTTTTGGTTCAGCACTTGTGTGTTTCTGTTGCTTTACTTCTTTATCAACCATTCAATAGATGAAGCCTCTAAGCAAAGGACCAACATTTTCCACAACTCCCTTCTACTTTCTCTTAGCAGGTCTAATTGACAGGAATTGTATGTTTAAATATTTGGTACATTGCAGAATGGTTGAGAGAGACCATGTGGGCTAGAAATGCAAGAGTTCATGGGAAGACTTTCCTTTAGACTGAAATAACATTTTCAATTCCTTGTGATCCCCAAGACTGCATTAAGTGGCTTTAGAGAGTAGTGTCTGCTCTGGTCTCTACCCATGCTGACACTCTCTGCTCTCACCTCATCTTTGCAGACTTTGTAAACGTAGGAATCTTTCCTGTCAGAGTGATGGAAGAAGTGCAAGACATACCAGACTCTTGATGCAGCTCCTTCCTCTGGCTGGGCTAATTGACGGAGCAGTAATTGACTGAGCAGTTCTGCAAAGGCAGACATGAAGTCTAGCAAACTGTCTCTTCTGCCTTATGTCGCCTGAGCAGAGGCAGCAAGATCTCAAGTCACTTTCTCTACCCCATATTCACTGTGACTAAAATAAGCCTGGGCATGACACCTTCATCTCTGCAGTTCTGAGAAGGGCTGGGTTACACCACCACTCACTGCAAGAGTGGTCTATTAGTCCTTCTGTCTGCAGCTGCCACAGGCACACCACAGACATCAGCCACACCTTATCAACGTGTACTGGCATATTCTGCTGCAATCATGCCGCAAAACAGGTAATTTCCCAGCTCTTGACAGTGATACTTCATATTGAATTCATTCTTTCATGCAAATACTACAAGGTGGTAGCATTTTCACACTTGTGGCAACATATCTCTGTGAAGTACAAGACATGTCTCAAACTGGCTATACAAATATAACATGCCACTTCAGCTGCTGTAAACTTCAGCAGAGATGCCAGACCACTGTATTGGAGGCATATCACAGGGTACTAGGGGTCATAGAACACTGCAATCCCTCCCTTCTCTTAATATTACAACCAATTTCCTACTCAGTCATTTCCCTTTCATACCCATGTTATGAAACATGTCTCCTCTGAAGACATGTTTCATAGACTCCTAAAAGGGAGGAGGGTTGTTCAGCCTGAAGAAGAGAAGGCTCTGGGGAGACCTTACAGCAGCCTTCTATTACCCAAAGAGGACCTGAAAGGGACCTGAGAGGGACTTCTCACAAAGACAGGAGAAAGAGGAATGGCTTTCACTGAAATTGGACAGGTTTAGATTAGATATTAAGAAAAAATTCTTTGCTGTGAGGTGGTCAGACAATGCAACAGGTTGCCCAGAGAAGCTGTGGATGCCCCATCCCTGGATGTATTCAAGGTCAGGCTGGATGGTGCTTTGAGCAACCTGATCTAGCTGATCTAGCACAACATGTCCCTGTCCGTGGCAGGGGGTTTGAAACGAAATGATCTTAAATATATGTTCCAACCCAAACCATTCTATGAAACAGTAAACTAAGATGAAGGAGTGCTTCCATCTTACATTAATGATTTCTACTCATTTATACTTGGCTGGCCTATTAAACGGGGAATATTTCTGATATTACATCTGCAGAGATGGGAAAACCACATATATGAATGAGTGCAATCCATTCATCATTTTATGGACACAAAGTTCTCTAGAGAGCATCTCTGAGTGCTGAATTTTACATTTAGATTGCTGAGTTAGCTGAAATACGTGTAACATCACCAGTAGGCACTGAGCTCCTTATTGACTGTGGGCAGAGCAAGGCTGTTGTGCATTATTTCAGCTAGGATGTGAGCTGGCGTGCACCCACGAAATGAAATGCTGTACAGCTATCTTTTCTTTACAGGGTATGTGAATAAATGATGTGTGGAGCTTTCAGCCCTTGCTCACTGGAAAGCTCCGTCCTCTTTCCCGAATACAGGAATAGAGGCACATTAGACATGCTTGTATTTCTTAGTGTGCCTGTGGGAGAAATAATCCAGTACAGCTATCTTCCCATGCCCCTCAGATTCATAAGTAATCTGGCTCTTTGGGGCTGGCAAAGTGTAGAGCTCAGCTCACAATCAGTCTCCAGTGTTTTACTATATGTATGTATGGCTGTTTTTTCCCGGCTTCTGAAAGTGATACTTCATGCTGAATTCTTTCTTGCATATTTCTCCATTTATTTGGCAGCAGATGTTTACTTCTGATGATTTATGAGGCAATATTACAGACACTGAGCACAATTAATGTGTTTTATAAATGGGATTATTTCAATCCTACTTAAAAAAAGATTCTGTGTCAAAACTTAACTCCAAACCACACCTTTAAACTCCTTGCACATTCACACCAAATAACCACAAATCCAATGACTGAAGGATGCTGAAGAGCAGTGGCAAGCCCTACATTTGCATATACATCTTTTGGTCTTTGGGGCTGGCAGCTGAGGTGGAAAGGGTGCTCAGGGGCTCAGCTTTGCTGGGTCAGAGGGGAATTTCTTCAGCTACTCAGCAACCCAGTTTCTTGCATTGTTCACAGGAGATTCAACTCAGTAAGAACTACTTCAAAGGCTCTATGGAGCTTATGCTGTGTCTTGCATTGAAATGCAACAAGGTTGTTTGAACAACGACATGAAGATTTAAGGATCTTAAGGCCTTCTAGGCTCTATTATAAATTACCACTGATTTTAAAAAGAGGGAAGGAAAGAGAGATTGACTCTCTTCTTTCTGTTTTCTTTGCCCCAGTCCTCAAGACGCTAAAATTGTGTCCAACCAGTAACAAAAACCAGATCATTATATTTCCGTAACTGTGATGACCTAAACTTCTAATTAACAAGTCAGTTAAAACAAAGTCTTTGAAGACCATTTATGGTCTGAAGAGATTAAAAAATCTGTAATCTGGACAAAGATGCAAAGGAAGTTATGAGTGCAAAATGATCCTGTTCTGTTCCCTTATTAAAGTCAAGGACATTTGGACATTTTCTCATAGCCAACCATTGCTCCTACTAACTGCCTAAAACTCAAATTACATACTATTTATAGTGAACATTTATGAAAATAATTAAGAAGAAATGAAGGCAATCTTCCAAAATAAAATTTGGAAAACAGAATTTAACAAACAAATAGCAAAAAGTGACATTAATTAAAAATAAACAACCCACAAGAGAGGAGGAAGTCTAAATCTTCACTGCATATTGTCTTTTGGACAATTATTTTCCCTATTTCACAATCAAACATCTGTATTAGACTTTTGCTCCAGCTCTATACACAAACATACATGGATGTAATGATGAAATAGGTGATAGTTAGCATTCCTAAAGATTGTATTAGCAATATTTCAGCAAAATGAGAGGAAAAGAGTTCCAAAGATATGCTGAAAGTTATATTCACATCATGGAATTTTTACAGCCTATATTTTACATATACTTTTATAAGTATAAAACCCCATATAATTTAATTGTAGTTCAAATACTTCTTTGAAGTTAATTCATTGACCATCAAGCTACAGGATGCTTGCAAAATATTCAAATTTTCTACTCTCTCAAAACAATTGTGACTTTTCATTAAATCCTTGTGGCTTTTGGTGTTACCAAAGACTTGGGTAGATAAAGGTTAGTATGTCACAGTCCATGTACAATCCATCAGACACCACTGCTCATAGTAACAATTATAAAAAATGGGACTCACCTATAAAGTAGGACAGCAGTATTGCCAGCAGCACTGAGACCCCTACAGCACAGAGTGCAGTACATTTCCAGCTACAGTACTTCGAAGACTTCTTGAATTTAAAAGCACTTCTGGACAGGGTGTTCCTAGGTAGTGGCCGAGTAGGAGGGGAATAAACAGAGCCTGATGCCATTGTGTACCCAGGCGTGGCAGTGCTGAACAGCGGTGTGGTCCCTGTTCCTGTTTTGAATAGGAAATGCCTGTGAAAGAAAGAGCATATGGTAAAGTATAAAAATAAATCAAGCTGGAGCACAGGCAATCATAACTCTTTTGTTTGATGTTACCCATTTTTCAAATAGCTAACAACATCCAATCTACAAAGGGTCATAGAAGCAATAACTCGTCATGACACTTACATGTAAAAAGACACTTTTCCTTTAAGTGAAGACCAATGCCCCCCAAACATTCATAATACACTGGCATCCAGACAGGAAACAGAACTACCCAAAATACAGTGTAGCAGGGAGGAAGTCTCTCATAGTTTATCCAACAAGTAGGGACAGGCTTTCTGCTGCTGTTTATTTGTGTTGGCTTCTGCAACAGACTACAGGGAACTCCATTAAAAAGTCAATAATGAGCAATGTGACTGCAGTCCACACTACTTATCACAGCTTTCCTAAGTACAAAGAAAACAGCAATCTCTGAGTTACAAATTTCTGGCAACTTCTTCAAAAATAGTCAGTTAAAATTTTTTTTGGGTCTGTCCTAAGTATTCAGTTTACTAGTTCACATCTACTTGCACATATTCCTACCATAAAAAAATCTGATTATGGATAGAAGGAGCTAGTTACAGCCTAGCAGAAATAGTCTAAAGAAATATATCTACTAAGTGTTCAAGAAGACCAAAACCCAGCAAACAGATGTGAAAAGCAAAGTCAAAGTTAAGCACTCCGTGAGTTACCAGTTTATTTTTTCAATTAAAATTTCCAAAGGAAATACTACTCCCTGAGCTTCTATATGGTAGAATCCTTTAATTTCAGTTCATGCAATCAAAATTACTTTGAAAGTCTCTAAACATGGCACATTCTACCTGGAGTTTTTCTCCAGATGCTCATGCACAACTCTATGAACAACAAAACCTCATTCAAAGAAAGGTCTTTGCACCAGAGCTTTCCCACCAAGTTGTTATGTTGGCAACCCTGTAGCATATGGCTTGCCCTTACCTAAGTAAGCCCAGCAAAATGAATACATTATATGTAAAAATGGTAAGAAAGCATTCTGTGGAGACTTTGAACTTACCAACACACAGCTAAATAGAACCAGAAAGGGGTTTGGGTTTTGTCATAGCTAAGAGACACTCATGAATTGCTGATACCCAGGTCCTCCTGAAGGTAAGTGCATGCTGTATTTGCCTCCTGCCTGTCACTTATACAGCACTGCTCAGAGGACCCAGCACTAACTGAGCCAGCTGTGCAAGGGAAAAGCCCTTCTAGTTACACCACGTGGCACTGAGCTGCTTCTTAGCTGATGGGACTTTGATTCTCTGGGACACATGCTCAGATTCTTGCATAGTAATGGACCAATTTACACTGTTACAGACGCTAGAAATTAGTTTGCCCCACTGCAGCCTGAGAAAAATACCAGCAGTTGATAAACAAGATTTGTTGTTTACAGGTGATTTTGCTATGGGAGGTTAACGGACGAATTACAACATCTTGGCATAGGCCCTCTACTTGAAAATATTTGCATTACAAAAATGATTCCATGAAATATTTTATATAGGTTACTTCATTCTGAACAATATTCAATTTGATGGCAACAACAGAAGCTTATGCACTAGATATGCACAACAGCACGCCCCAATTTTTTTTAGCTTCTGAGCTCAGAGTATAATCAACAATCTCAAAAGACAAAGTTCTGGTAGCTTAAATCCTGTCTAAGAAGGTACTTCATTAAAACCTGTGACATTTTTCAATGTAGCAAAGACCAAAATAATAACTAGCCCTATGTAAAAATATTTACAACAGCATTACTTGGATTGTACAGATTCAGAGAATCATGTAAATTCATTAAGTCCTGATAAGTGTCTTATCCACTTGACCTTTATTGCTCTTTCCTTTCTGGCTACATATGGTAAATGCTATGTCCAGGTATATTTCACAAATAGATTTAAAAAAAAAAACAACAAATGCAAGGGTAGCTGTTTCCCTTTCCATGTGCAATGTGTATTGTTTTGGGGGACAGAAGGAAAGCCATACAATAGATACTCCTATATAGGAGCTTCCTGTTAAAAATAAGAAGCTGCCTGACCACCCTGCAATTTTCACACTCTCCTTCTTCTGCTGTAACGCTCAACAGACTAAAAATGGGAACTGGCATTATATGAGCACTTCACTAGAACTCTAATATACTTTAAGTTTTAAGAAAATAGAGTAACAAAACAGTCTGCCACTGATATTTTCCTTTTTTATTTTCTCTGAGAAAGTGAGAATTGATGCTGGCTTTTGTAGACCATAGACTTCTAGAGATTGTAATCCATATTCTCAAAGTCTTTGAGGAGTTAATCCTATAGATAAACTCTAGAGATGACAGCAATGGTGTGAACTGTCATAACTCTGACAGTCCACCTCAGGCATCAAGGTAATGAAAGAAAATTGTAACTTTTATATGTGAATCTTATAAAAATGTAGGTTGGAAATGACCCTTAAGATCATTGAGTCCAACTGTTAACTCAGCACTGCCAAGTCCACCTCTAAACCATGTCCCCAAATGCCATATCAACACATTTTTTAAATACCTGCAGGGATTATGGCTCAACCACTTCCCTGGGCAGATTGTTCTGATGCGTGACAACCCTTTCAAAGAAGAAGCTTTTCCTAATATCCAAACTAAACCTCCCCTAGTGCAACTTGAAGCCATTTCTTCTTGTCCTATGGCTTGTTACTTGTGAGAAGAAAAACCCCCACCTGGCTACAATCTCCTTTCAGGTGGTTACAGAGAGTGGTAAACATTCCCCCCCCTGCCCCCCCCAGCCTGCTTTTCTCCAGGCTAAACAACCCCTGCTCCCTCAGCCGCTCCTCATAAGGCTGGTGCTCCAGACCCTTCAGCAGCTTCCCTGCCCTTCTCTGGACCTGCTCCAGGACCTCCATGTCCTTCCTGAACCAGGGACCCAGAACTGCACACAGCACTTGAGGTGTGGCCTCATCAGTGCCAAGTACAGAGGGAAGAGCCTCTCCTGATCCTGCTGCCACACTGTTTTTGAGACAGGCCAGGAAGCCACCTGGCCTTCTTGGCCACCTGGGCACACTGCTGGATCATGTTCAGCTGGCAGTCAACCAGCACTTCCAGGGCTTTTCTGCAAGACAGCTTTCCAGCCACTCTTCCCCCAGCTGGTAGCACTGCAGGAGGTTTTTGTGACCCAAGTGCAGGACCCAGCACTTGGCCTTATTTAACCTTTCACAGCAGGCCTTGCTCCATCGATCCAGCCTGTCCAGATCCTTCTGTGGAACCTTCTACACTCCAGCAGATCAACAGTCCCATCCAGCCTGGTGTGTCTGAACTTGCTGAGGGAGCACTTAATCTCTCCATTAATAAATCATTGATAAAGATTGTTGATAACAGACAAAGCATCATCAGCTGGGCAAGGGAGGTGATTATCCTGCTCTGCTCGGGCCTGCCCTCGAATATTGTGTGCAGTTTTGGACACCACGACGTAAGAAGGTTAAAAAGTTATTAGAGAGTGTCCAAAGAAGGGCCATGAGGATGGTGAAGGGCTTGGAGGGGAAGCCATATGAGGAGCAGCTGAGGTCACTTGGTCTGTTCAGTCTGGAAAAGGGGAGACTGAGGGGAGACCTCATTGCAGTCTACAATTTCCTTGTGAAGTGGAGGGGCAGGCACTGATCTCATCTCTGTGGTGACCAGTGACGGGAGCCAAGGGAATGGCCTGAAGCTGTGTCAGGGGGGGAGGTTTAGGTTGGATATTAGAAAAAGGTTCTTCACCCAGAGGGTGGTTGGACACAGGAACAGGCTCCCCAGGGAAGAAGTCACAGCACCAAACCTGAGAGAGTCCAGTAAGTGTTTGGACAACATTTTTGGATACATGGCATGACTCTTGGGGATGGTCCTGTGCAGGGCTGGGAGTTGAACTCTAAGATCTTGGTGGGTCCCTTCCAACACAGCTTCCTCTGTGATACTGGGAAATTAAACAGGACTGTTCCCAACACTGAGCCATTGGGAACACCACTTGTGACTGGCCACCAGATGGATGGAACTGCACTCACCACCCTCTGGACCTGGCCATTCAGCCACTTTTCTACCCCTGAAGAGTGCACATGTCCATGGCATGATCAGCCAGTTACTCCAGGAGCGTGCTGTGGGAATTCAGCAGTGGGAATTCAGGAATGTGTTGTCTTAGGCAGCACACAGCACAGCTCCTCACTTTAAGCTATTCTCCTTTGCTTTGAATCCCATGAATACAATGCCAGAGTGGTTGCACCGTCTGGCTGAACGCTGAGGGAAAAATAATGACAGAAAAGTCAGTCTGGCATCTTCATGTGGGTTAAGAAAATTTGTTTGGATATCTCTATTTCTAATGAATGGAGTTACTAACAAAGTTGTCAGAGACTCTCCTGCTACATTAACTCCGAGTGATAAGTATTTAAAGTGTAATGCTATCAGACTTGCACATCTTGTCTGCCTCACTGAGCCATGCCAAACTGTTCCTATGAGACTCTTGGAAGGATATGGCATCTGACAACAAATCCAGGCTGCTTCCAGATAATGCTGAAATTCTTATGCTCTTGAAATATAATCCATCCACAAATGATTTAAATTATCTATATTTCTATCTACCTTGTCTTTTCAAACTATGGAGCTCAAATAGCTAATTTCTAAAGCCTAAACTGTTTGCACTACTTGACCAGGCACTGACTTACAGGAAATTACACTATATTTCATCTCATAGGGAGCTTATAGCATCTGCAATAGCCTATCTTCCCTTCAAAATTGATCACATAACATGCACTTGCTACATCTTCACGTAAGCAGCACTTTAAATATTTTATTAAGCTACGGAGTACAAAACTCCAGTGAATCATGCTAATATTTTACAAGACAAGCCAGTTCTGTATTATTAAATAATTCAACTTTTAAAGCAAATAATATTCCACTTTTACATTTCTTCAATATATATTTCTGCCAACTTATTCAACAGATGTTGCTATTAAAAAGTCAGCTAATCTTAACATTTTAAGTGGGAAGTATTCAGTACCTAACAAATCTAAACTACAAAACACAAAGTTATATCATAAACTAATCTTTGGATGCAAAGATGGCTGGGAAGTACCCTTATTTCACAAATGGTAGGCATTTTACTTAAGCTTTTGTCCTTACAATAAAAGATGGAAATACAGCATCAAAAACCTCAAAGGTGTCAGCTCAGAAAACAGAAGCATGTGAATAAAAGTAAAGTAATAATGTTTTTAATTTTACTCAGTACTCTTTGAGCACCAAGTGCTGATGTGCACTGGCTGACATGCAGATGGTTTCTCCCTTCTCATACTGGTGAGGAGAGAAGGCTCAGAGCAAATCAGATTTTTTTTGTGCTGCCACTTCCTCTGTGGAAAATAAAACTCTACTAAACTCAGTAAATAGAAAAACAGAAGGGGTAAAAAAGTGATAAAAACTGTCCATGAGTTTGGCAGAAAGATTAAGTTAACTGAAACTGTGTCTTTATAGAAATGGAGATAGACTATCAAAATATTCAAGGACAGCAAGACTCAGCCCAGAAGCCCAAGTATTTTGATATAAGAAGCCAGGTGTCCAGCAACAGAAATGTGATTTAGAGTAACTTTCTTCATGAAAGGATCTATGACAAGAACTTTTGACCGCAGTTTAGAAGAAAATGGATACTATGCATCAATGAATGCAATATTATATAAACACATCTGGAAAGCCCTGGACTCCAGATTGCCAGAAGCTGAGATATTATATAAATAAACTATCACCAAGCAAAAAAAGGAATATTACACATTACTTCTTAAATAGACTGGTCTCAACTGGAAAAGTTATTGCATAATTTTAACATTCCTAATGTAATTTTTTACATTAGATACATGACTTTTTTAGCTTATGCTGAAATTGCTTCACCTTGCTAAAGAACAATTTCTCTAATTTTGGGCATCATATATATAGAATGCTTTGCAATACCTGGAAGATGTAAAAAAGCCTACCTTACCATTTCAAAAAACTTTTTGCCAGCATTTTGGTTCTATTTTAAATTAATTCTTATAGTGCAACCCTGACAATAGAGCGCTGAACCACAAGGCAAGTATGTCACACCATATTAAAAGTCACACAGGACTTTAACAAAACTCATACTAAATATGGAATTGTGAATAAGGCCCAGCAAAACTGCACTGAACTTCTCACAGTACATCAGAATATGCATCATATTTTATCACCCTGCCAGTGAGATTTAATGGCAGCTACTGTTACTTTGGGCAACATTATTATTTAGTTGTTGTCTGCTATCACAGAATAAAGGCCAATATTGCTAGGCCTTATGCATAAAGAACGAAACACTCCTCATCTTAAGAGCTATAATACCACTGATCCAGAATAAATCTGTACTTAAAATATATGTGTTTAAAACCCCTAAATCATTTAATCCTAAATCTTTGGATCTTGTGTATCATTGTACACTAACAGCATCTGAAAAATATGGAGGAGAATAAATCTAATTATCTGGTCACATTTCTGAATAGACAGATTCCATTGCGATCAGTAAAAAATGCCCTAGTGCTATAGGTTTTCTTGCAGTCCTATCTCCTACACTGTCCTAAATGCAATGTTTGGTCAGTTCCATGATGATCCAGTTAGTGATAAATGGCTCTATAGATCATTACAGCCCACTGCTATAAGACAACTGAGGAAGAACAGCTTCAACACTCAGAAGACTGCACTACAAAAGGAATCCAATGTTAGAAATTATCTCTGTACCTCTGATGGAGGTGTCTGTCTAAAAAGCAGTGTAAGAGGTAGGATTCCTGAAAGCATATGCAGAACAATGAGAAAGTTAGTTTATTCCAAAAATGGTGGAGAAAGAGATAACTTATCTGACAGTGAACAGTTACAAAAGCTGTGTAAAACTGTAACCAAATAAGCAGAAACAGGAATTATTCTAGTAGGGTAGACCATCAAGAACAACACCCTGTCTGAAAGTGGCCAGTACAAAGGGAGGAAATGAATGCCTTCCAGTCTGTTTATTCACTAACAGCTTGCTCTTTCTCTAAGCAGCCCAAAACTCATGCTCTCACTGATGTCTTGTGGCATTTTGTTCTGCAGGCTAAACATGCACTATATCAAAATGTATTTCCTTCTATCAATTTCAGTTTAAATTCAACTGATTATTTCCTTGTTCTTCTATAATGAGTATGTACTGTTTGCCCCGCAGTACACAAAGACAAGTTTTTATAATACTACTGTTTGGCTCACTTCATTTTTTAGGGTAAAACACAAAAAGCATTAAGAATTAATTGCCTAAAGCAAAAAAAAAAAAAAATTAGGCTTTTGATGGGTCAGGCAAAGGCAACTGTGGAGATGAGGAAAGCTATTTTCAGATAGCTGTTGTTTCAGTGCAGAATAAATCAAAACTGACACTTGGAAGTTGACAGAATAGAAAGTGACTTGAAGAGAGGTGAAGGAGAAAAGAAAAACTATCCCTAACATTTTTTGCATTTTTTTCTTTTACCTCTAGGTATCAAAATATCCACATATAGTTAGATATATCTGGGATGCCCTAAATCTTTCTTTAATGTAAGCAAAAAGTCCACTAATCTGTTTTATTTGACTCATCTGTCACCCTTGCAATTTGAGAAAAACTCTGGACACAATTGCAATAACCAGCAGAGAAGACCACTGTCGACTCAAAAGATCACTGTACTTTACTGGACTCTTCCAGCTAAGGCAATAGCATTCTTTTTTTCTGTAATCACCAATTAAATATTTCATTAAATGAGCACACCAATTTTCACATTGTGGAGCACAGGTTAATCCTCCCCCCAAACCAACTCAAATCTGCCAGTATCCATCTCTATTAAAAATTATCTATTTGCCTCTAAGGTGTGTTGAATCTGTGGACATTACTACATGAATTAACACATTTTTAAGCAAGCCCAGGCAAAATGTCTTATGCATTCTGTTAAGGTCCTCAATCTATTAGCCTGGATTCACTCCAAGGCACAAGAGGTAACAGACCTTAGACACTTAGGATTAGAAACACATCAATTTCATTCTCCCAAGGCTCCAGAGGTGGAAAAAACTTCTATCAAATCCACTTTGAGTGAATGCAAGTTGAGAGAAATGTAAATTTTAGTGAATTTAAGTTTCAGTGGCATACTTCTGTATCAGGACCCAACTCCTCTGCTTAGAATTCAATAGTACTCCTAATGACCTGGGTTTGACTTTTAATATAAAGGTACTGTTGAATTCCTAGGAATAAAAACTGTTAGCTATTCTGTATTGTAATGAACAAAACTGTGATGACTGCTCACCTGAACTAAAATTATACCACCAGATTTTTCCCCCAGATGGTCCCACTTCATAATGCACCTATCTGGAGATAGAAGTAAACAGTAATTCTGCTTTTCAACAACATAGTAGAACTTTCTACAAAAGTTTGGCAGCACCATGAGGCCAATGTAAGCAAATAAGACATAAGGGGAGCCAAAATTTTATTTTTCTGATGTTTCAAATGGGAAGAATAGATTTTCAGACAGAACACACTTCTAAGGTTTGGGAGCTCTGCCTCAAATAGATCATCACTAACACATGCAGAGATAGTGCACATCTATCTCTGTGCAAAGACCCTCGAAGTTTATTTGTCATTTCAATACAAAGAGATCAATTAATCTTAAGAAAGTTAAAGAAAGGAGGGATAAATCCAGCTGCAGCTATTATAGTTTGCTCCTACTTCTCTCATTTAAGATTTTTTTTTCTCTCCCTGACTTTCTTGAATGCAAACCAGCTGAATTTTTCCCTCCTGGGAGTGGGTTATCATGATTTTCTGTTTGTTCAAAAAATGCTATGACACACATTACCCATCAAAATGAGGAGAAAACTATCAAATGTGTAAAAGACAGTGGTCCAAGATCATGATCTTGGTACTGCACCTACTGACTGGTGTGCCCTCTCTCTGCTGACAGACCCTATTCATGCTGGATTCAACTGGGTTCCCTGAGAGAGACCATGACCCTCACCTGCCACCTGACATTAGAGACCTCTGCCTGATTCTCTAATGGATAGATCACATCAATAAATACAATTCCTTGCACTGAGTTGAGGAAACAGATAGAAAGAAAAGATTAATCTCTGCTGACTAACATTATAGGAAAGATGTAAAAGATAACAGAAATTCCTGGCTAGGTTTCATGTGAACTCTGGTTCATTGATGCATGAGAAAAGCTTTCCCAGCAGGCTCTAGTAGGAATTGGATTTTTGTTTCTCTGGGAACACTTAATGCCTGTCTTCATCTTCTTTTAACATTCTTCTGAGATGAAACCTTGTAGCTGGTGGTGTTTGCCCTTAGCACAGGCTTATGACTGACTTCCACAGAACCATATGGCTGCATTTAACATAACTCCAAGCCAGCACAGAAACTGTGTTATGCTGTGAATTTGTCTTAGTTTATTTTCTAGGCAGAACTGCAATAGAAGAAATTTCTTAGGAAGAAATAGAAGGGAATTTCCGCTTCCTTGGAGTCATTATTAATGCTATCACAATCCTGGAAAAAGCTTCAAGATTACAGCAGATGAAATGATGATCAAAGTTTGGGGAAAAGAAAGGAAGAGGAGATGGCTATTATCCCAGCTATTACCCATAGGTAAAAACAGAGGAAACATCTGTGGGAAATGGAGATAAGCCCCTTCTACCAGATTATTCAAATGTTTCAGAAAAGCACTTTACATATGGCAACACCTGCTTGAATTCGGCTTGGTTTACACCAAGGACCTGCCTTCTTTGCAAACTGAACACTGACATCCGAGAAAGAACAGAAGTCTTCCTAGGGTTAAAGTGTCTTCCTTACTGCTTGTGTGCTCTTTCACATCTGCCTCCTGCAGGCCACAGCTCCACTGCTGGCTGCTGGAGAAAGAATGGAGAAGTCAGGCATAGCAACTTGCAGCTGAAGCTTCAAAGAACAATTCAGACAAGAATCAGTGTTCCAATCTGCTGTGAAAGCCACCAGGACACGATTTGAAGGACTGAATGCTGACAAAAGCCCCAAACTTCCTTTCCTTCGGTGCGTTAGTCAATCTTCCTTTTCATCACCCCTACCTTCTTGGTGGTACAAGAAAGAATGTAGTGCTACAGGATGGAAAGGACACCTGTTTTCCTCTTATTTGTTTCTCCAAATTCATATTTGGGCTGCTAGTTCTGGATCCCAGAGAAGGAGTAGTTAATTTCTGCACATCTAGGATCAAAATAATCAGAATAATTAGATGGCTTTGCCAAGCCTGCTCCTTTGTGCTCGTCTGCTATGCTGCACTCCGTGAAGATGAACAAGGGGAACAAACAAAGCTAAGCCACATTTTGCAGAAATGAGCAAAGAGAGTCCAATGCAAAGAACATCTTGTGCTGGGTGAACAAGGAAAGAAACCTGGCTCAGTTGTAGCTACTCATACTGCTCAGTGCAGGACTGTCCCACTACTTACTTTCCAGATAAGAGTAAAATGAGATCTATGTATTGCTGGGAAAATATCAAGTAGTTCCGTTGCCTTACAGGCTTCCTCTGGGTCTCTCAGAGGACTAGTACTTACACAGACTTCCACCTATGGTACAGGGAGTGACTCAGCTCTTGATATTGTTGATGTTCACTTCTAGAAGAAGGCAGCAGTTGGGAGTGAACTTGGCAGCCCTTTACTGCACTTTCTTATACCGAATTCAGTATTTCTGATGCAACATTCCTGCTATCACAGTTCTCCTCTCTCCAAAGGAAGGGAGAGCAGAGGAAAGCATCTGAATTTTGCAGTGAGGACCTGAAATGCTTATGTGAGCAGTAAGGATTTGTATTACACTTCCTTATCTTCTCTGCTCTTCTGGAATCGTATCGCTAACAAGACAGTCAGGAAAAGTTGCCTCTGAGGTGAGGCACTCTAACCTTAGCCAATTCCTATCTTAAATAATGAATAAATTACACTTTCCAAGCAGAAAATCAAAGGAATATAGAGCACAGCTACTCCTACAATCTTTTTACTACCCTTGCTGTCTTCATAAAGTTGGAAGAGAACAATTGCTATCAATACCTCAAAAGGCACACAGAGAGTATTTCAAAAAGAAATATAGTTTAAGAAGGCATTATTTACCCAAGGATTAATTCAGAAGTTGGAACAAAGGTTGAAATTTTGTTTGGACTGACTGAGGACAGACTCTCATACGTCCCATGCCAAGTTTCACAGAACTGAGAGACCACCATTCACAGATTCACAAGATTACACCTTGTGCCCAGAGGAGGGTGATGCTCTCTATTTTATGGTACTCATTTTCACACACACCTTTTTGCAGATAGTCTTCTCTTCATGCAATCAGCATTATCAGAGGTACTGAATGCAGGCACTATACAGTCGCCCAGGTCTTTGTTTTGCCATGACATTTGGTATTGTTTCCTCACCTGTTTGAATGTGACAGAGAGAATCTCCAGAATCTGTTAAAATCTCCTTCTGGTTCAACTTGACCTGCACTTACTGGGATGGCAAGCTCAGCTGCAGCCAAGAAACTGCAGAAAGAAGTTAGCTTTTAACTTTGCAAATTTTTTGTGCTAGCTTTATGCTTTTTTCTTTTTTTACTAAAGTGTTAACTTGTGATTTTATTTAAGAA
This sequence comes from Agelaius phoeniceus, assembly GCF_051311805.1. Taxonomy (NCBI): domain Eukaryota; kingdom Metazoa; phylum Chordata; class Aves; order Passeriformes; family Icteridae; genus Agelaius; species Agelaius phoeniceus. The sequence continues at coordinate 41,622,570 of NC_135268.1, read as the reverse complement.
AGTTTGAAGAAACTTTAGAAATCATATTGAAAGCTTTCTCATCTGCATAGGCCATCACAGATAGAAAATCTATGGTTTGATTATTTCTGGCCTCTGTCACTAGTAGAGCATATGCTAGTAGCCAAGGTTTCTCCCCATGCTGAGTCAGTCCCATAGGTGATGAGGTGCATACAGTTCAAAAGGATTTCACAAATAATCACAAGCAGTAAAGGACAAGAAATTATCTCCATTTTCATTGTAGATACTCAGTCTCTAGTCCTCCAGCATTTCATCTGTCTCCCACCTTGCTTAACCAGCCAGTCTCAGTTCCTTCTTATGGACTACTCCATCTACCTATTTGGACACCCACTCCTACCCCTTCTGTACTCAGCCCCTTTCAATTTTCTCCTCTACCATATTAAGTTTAATAGAGCATGCCCTAAACTCAGCTCTCCTGAACTTTCTCCCAAACAGACGACAAAAATCCCGAATCAATCTCCTCACATAGAAGTCCTACTTAAATACAACAGAAGTTTTCTAACATTGCAAAAGTATGAAATTTTCAGAAAATGTGGGGACAATAGAAAACAGAGAACACGGAATATAGAAAAAATACAAAAATAGAAAATACCAGCATGCTTTATCTATAAGTAATTTAAATACAGTCATTTGCTAATAGTGAATCTTATATATTTTCAGATTTTGACACCTAGGTAACTTAGGGAATAGGACTATCAAGTTAGGTAAAAGGAAAACAGACTACTTACTTCAAACTAAGCTGATTTGTCAACAGGTACACTAACATATGTTTGTACATCTGAGAAAATAATAAAGCCAACAATACATACCACTAAAATACACTGACATTTCCAGCTGTCTTATGACAATTAATGCACACTGAATACATCTCTTGAAGCAATAAACAACTATTCTTTAGGTCTAGGCCTATGAAACATTACAATTTCTATGTAAAATGTATATTTCTATAATCATTCTTGACACTAAAGTTGTCAAATTGATTACATTAATATTCTCTCCATAAGCCATACAAATTAAGAAATAGTATATCATAACGCATGACATGAAAACAAAGAAACAAATATATAATGATTCTAGCTGTGACACAGTATGTTAGTGACACTGATAAACTGAATCTTCATGCTGATAGCATGTTGTAGTCTCAAATCTATTATGCTTTGGAACTGATGTATTATTATCTCTGGACAACTTTCACACCAGGAGATGATCCCTGCTAGCATAATTTTAAAAATGAAGGGATTACAAACAAGATAAATTTCATTGTATTGTTACCTGAATTAGTCTCAACTAACAGAAATTTCATATACACCATTTGCTAAAATACTTACATTTGTTGATCCTATTACAAACATATAAAGCATAAACCAGGCACAGTTCTATTAACTCTACTACAGCATTTATGCATCTGAACCAGTATTGTATGGTAATTGTTCTACAGGGAACAATAATATTTGGCTTTGTTCTGTTTTAATACACTATGCTTACATTTTTACCTTGAAGACAATATATTGGGATCTTCTGGCAAATATCTGCAATATCTTTGAGTTTGCTGATAATGATTGACTAATTGAATTTAACATACAATTCTCTTCCTGCTGTTGATTTTAATTTGTGGCTAGGTGAAAGCTTAAGAGTTTTTGGGAGAAGCAGATCGATGTACTGTGTCAATATATATTACAGATTAATTAGTAGGCAACTGCAGATCTCCTAATTTAATCAAATAGCACATTGTCCCTTTTATGAAGTTAGGAGTTACCATTAACAAAACAGAGGTTGGACATAAAAATTTGATTTTTAGTGAAGCATAAACAAATTAACAGAGAAAGGTAAATTTATGATTAACAATTCAAAAATGGTACTGCTTTGTCAGGGTTTTTTTTCCTCTGTGTGTGTGGAACAGAAATGAATTATACTGATTTGGCATAAGAATGCCAAGAAATAGTTCAAAAATTAGACACAGATTATCAACAAAGTTAAGTAGATATGGGACAATTCTAAAATAGAAATTTTACTTAAACAAATTGAAACATTAATTTATGTGGAATTCTCTATTTAAAGTTACATCTTTATCAGCAGTTGCAATCTCAAACTAGCTGGCAAAAATACTAGAGATTAGGTATGTAACTCCTGTTAACTTCTTTGATTGGATATTCTTTATGCTATAATATATGTCATAATATTTCTAAAAGAAATATTGGCCAAGTAGTAAATACATTACAAACGACCTGGCAAATGAGTAATCATGCAAATAGTTTGCAACAGCCTGCAGAATTGGGCCATAGAGAATTAATACAATGTCAATTGCATTCTTAATGTCTTAAGTCAAAGCAAGCAAGATTTGGCAGTCAAAGCTTAAGGTTTTGTATCTGCTATGAGTCAGTATGACAAATTATTTAGACTAATTTTTTTAAAAATCACACTTTGTCGTCTGTGTCAATAGTTAGCATCATGCAAACACTGAAGAGTCACATACCCATAACTGCTATCGTGATATGTTGGAGAAAACACATCCATCTCTATAAGGTTGTCATGACCATTTGCAAGGACTGCTTGACTTTCTAATTCTCTATACATAAAGATACAAAAAAATGAAATTAGAGGTGCCATTTCAAATTAAAGAACGGGATGATCCCACAAAAAAGAATATACTAATTCTGCCACATAACTTTGTTTGTGCAAAACTGACTGTGGGATTTATCTGCCTTCCATGCTGTCCTCTGAACTACATACTGGATTGTAACCTGAAGACTCAGTGTTATAAGGCTACCTTTAGGTGGTCATTACCCTTTGGTGATCCCTTATTTATGTGCAAGTCCTTGAATAAAAGTCCTGACTGCTGCCTGTGGCAAGGCAGGCTTAAGGACTGAGCAGTGCATAGTGGGGGATGTTGTTACTTGATGATGCTGGACCAGAGATGAAGTAATAAAACTGAACTGAGACTATTAAAAGACAGTCTCTTCCTAGCTATCTGGCAGAGCCAGCCAGCAAGAAAAATATGCAGAGAGCTGGCTACCAGAGTGAATGGGGACCTCATGTTCTGCAAATGACAATGCACAGCAGCAGGAGAGACAAAAGAAGCATCAGAGTCTCTAGGTGTCTGAGGGAATAGTGAGGAAATGAGGAGGAGAAATTAAGTAAGCCACTATGATTTTGTTTAGAACTGCTTATTTCTTTTGTCCTATCTAAAATGGGGAATGATTTATATGGGGAAAAATACTTGGGTCCATTCTTACTTCAATGACTGTGTACCTCTGAAAACAGGGATGATAAACTCAAGGAACACTGCAAATGATACAAAATTCTGGACTACCGGTGCTTGCCTAAAAGCCAGGGGACAAAATACACAGCATGATCAAATTCCAAATACTTATGGTGACAGCAAGGGATATTTGAGCAGGAAAGATGCCAGAGGGATCAAGCAAAAATCTAAAGTAAGACACTACTGACATCAAAGAAAGCTTATAAGCATATGGGCTTGGTGTTTTAGGACTCAAACAGATGCTCAGTGAGAACCTGACAGTAAGAGAATGTCAGAAGAAAACAGAACTTTTTTGATTTAGTATTTGAAAACAATATTTAATTTCTAATGTCTGTATATAATGATCTCATTATTATGGCATGTCAATTTTTCAAATGCACTCATGCTGTCAGCAATCTAAGCAGAGTCCTGTTTCTTCAACTTGCAGATCAGCAATGTGAGCAGAGTGCTTAACAGGGTCTTCAGAAGAGCAGGACTTGAACTCCATCACCAGTTTCTGCCTTTATTTTGTACCATGCACCTTCTCAATAGAAGTAACATCTCTAATCAAGTCCATGTGTGAAAACCTGACAGACTTATAGATCAGAACAATTTGAATTCGATTAAACCAGGCACTGTTTTAGTGGGTGGAGCGTGTAAAATAGGGGGTTTGAGCAGACTTTAACCTCCAGCAACACTGTGCTTTTGTGGACAATCAATCAGCCTCTACACAAATTGATTTAAAACTTCCCTGGAAACTATCAACACCTGTTCCATACCTTAATCAATATTGAAGGCAATTGGATCACTGGCAGTCCACCTCAATAATGACACATGTGTATGTTCATCACACTTTTAGAGTTTCTAAAGTCTTCACATTCTAAAATGAACTTTGATTCAAGTTTACAGAACAGTTTTGAAGTAACACATTCCAGGAAATATTTTGTCTATAATATTTCTGAGGTATTCCAGTACTTTAAGTTCCTCAAAATATTAAAATATTTTCTAGTCATCAAGTATTTCTTCAACCAATTCCCTCTTTTTTTCTTGGTAAAATAAGTATCTAAGTAGTTGAATACAGTAATGTTCCTAAGACTCTACTATTAATACTCAGTTGTGAGAGAAGACTCAGCAGTATCTGTATAAACTATGAAAAACATGTTAGTTTCTTGGCTAGTTTCTATAAAAATTCACAGTCCATCATACAAAATGCAACCATGGTTGCATGGTATTTCACAACTTTCAAATGAGGTACTTTTTGCAGAAAATATAGGAAGAAAAAGCAAAGCTCTTTGATTCACTGGCATGTTAGCACAGATTCTGAATAAAGTTACATAATGTTCTCAGAGATTTATTCCTTGACTGGAATATGTAAATTACCTCTTACCAATAAATTGATCTTTGACATTCAATGACTGAAATTAATGAAATACTTCCTAGGAAATGCACTAAGAGATGCTACCAGCTTATTTTTATCTACAAATGTATGAGTTCTAACATACTTTTCCTCTGTGCATCTCTAACATTCATACTTGACCGTGCATTAGAAGAATTCTGCACATTCAAATATTTAACAGAGAGAGCACTTAAAGAAGTGATTTACTATATATTTTTAAATATCAGTAATTTAGATCCTACTAGAACTCAAAGTCATGAGAAGGTTACTACTGATACTGGTAATCAAGAAATCATTACTAAAACTAGTAGCTGAATAAAAACTTAAAGCTTAGTGATAATAAAAAAAGCACTAATATTTAATTACTAAATGATCTTTTATCATATTCAGACATCTGACATGTAGTCATATATTTACATGACTCTGGCTGTCCAACCAGTAATTCAAAGAAGAAAATGGAAAGATTTTGATTTCTTTAGAAGTTCATATTATTCTCTAGTGCTGGCTCCTCCAGCAGATCTGTTGGCTCTACAAATGAACCTAACTTACATCTGGCTAGGGAACAGTCAAATAGTAAAGATCATTAAATGTTCAATGAAAGGTCCTGCAGTCTGCAGGAAACCTACAGGAAATATTCTTCTACTGTCTTGGGTTTTTTTGTTAATGTAGATTTTACTGAGCACAAACAGAGGGAAAACAATTTCTACCCCTGCTTGGTAATCTCATTGTTATTTAAAGACAGGATCAAAGATTAAAGAAACATTCACATAACTCATTCAAGTTGCAGTTTTAGGTCCTCATAAACATTTAAGCAGTCTTTTTATATTTAAAAAAATGTGAATTGGAGTTTCTGTTGGACATCATTGATCTGTAACCTCACAGTTTTTAGCCTCACAGTCTGTAACCTCACATCTTTTTAGCCAGTAACACCAATGTTTCACACAAATCCATCAGTTCTTGTTGATAGTACTTTGCACAGAGCCGAACTGCCATATATCCTATTAAAAACACAACAAAATTCAATATTATGGAATATATATCTTTTGAAATCACTTTCACTACTACTGCAGAGCGATAGGGACTAAAACCTCCCCCTAGCTTTGCAAACACATCCCTCTCTCCTACGTGCACATACACAAAGCCAGCCAATCACTGCCCAGCTACACATGACAGCAAACTGTATGTCATTTTTTATGCCACCCATCATCAGTAGGAGTCTACAGAGCTAGAAAGACAGTTGTGTATACAGGCTGACATTCACATTCTCTACCTCTAAATGGCTGTCATCTAAGTCAAATTAAAAAAAAAAAAAAGAGAGAAGGAAGAAAAGCCCCAACAAAAAGCATAAACTAAAAACTAAAATATTGCCAAAGAGGAGATGAACTTTTTTTAGTCCAAGAAAAGGGTCAAGGAAGACACCTATCACAAATTCGTAAATACAGTTGATACTGAGCCTGAAAATCACACTCAGGAGGGAACCTTAACCAAAAGGGGAAAAATCAATGACAAATAAGATGGGTTCTACACCTCCAGAGTTCCAACCAAGTAAGATTATTAGAAAAAACCAAAGTAGTAGGGCTCTGTCAGTTCTTACATGAAATTTTTACATTTTACCACATTCACAATGTTCAAAATTTGAACACTCAAAATACCCTTAGGTTTTCATCACAAATGTTTAAAAGATGAAAAGACTTTACTCTGCAAAAAAATGCTTAAGGTTTAATGGAAGTGGCATTCTCATTCAAGTAGTCCTACACCTTTATAAAGACAATAAAAATATGGCAATAGAAGCAAACATCAAAGACCTTACCCATCTACTTAAGATTAACTACTATCAGGAAAACATCAAACATCTTCTTCCCCACTACAAACTTATTAGTTCTATAAGAAATTTTTTTCTTAAAGTACTAAACTGTTTGAATATGATGATGAAATCTCTTCAGTGGAATGCTGTTCCACAGTGCTTATGTCTCAAACAGCACAGGAGAGTCCAAGAAAACTAAAAGAAGGAATAGCCATTCCAAACTGTCTAACAGAGGAGTTGCCTGAAACATCTATGGCAACCAAAACTACTTAAAAGAGAATCTTAAGATCAGGTATGCTTTAACTTGGTCAAAATCTACTTTGCTATGAATCATAGTATAAAGGGATTCAAAGCATAAACTGAAGGGATTTCACAAACACTTTCAAGAATTACTGTCAACTTTAATATACTAATAAACGCTCAGTTTAATAACTAAATCGGAATATTATGGCTTTCCTTAATAAAAAATTAGTGCTGATTGAGTGTTACATGAGTACTAATTAATCACTGTAGGTAAATTCAGCTCTGTGCCAATAAGTCCTATCAAAATTTTTATAGATTCTTCTGCATCTAAAAAAGCTAGTGAGATTCTTCATATTAGCTGCTTCTTTCCTAGAGGCAGTTATCAATGACAAATTTATCATTACACTGAAACTCAGCTCTTTCGTCTCACCAAATCTCAGTACCTTTAAAAACACTTAGCTTCGCCTAAGTATTTCTTTAAAGGTACCAAGTACAAGAGTTAAAAACTATTACAGAATGTTATTTGACATTTGATCTGTATGACAGTACATATTTGACACATTTCTAGCAAGCAAGGCAAGAAATTTCTTCAAACAGGCAAAAGCCACAGGTTATGAACAGGAAGGGAAATGCTTGTCTGGAAAAATTAATATACTCTAATTACTCTGGAATAGGAGGGAGAAGAGTGTCACTGAGGATTTTAGAGAGAGGACATATTTTTCAGGACTGAAAATTCTCCAGTTTTGCTTGCTGAATGAGGGGAAGTATTATCTGCAGGTCAACTTTCATTAAGGTAAATGTTTTCTCTAGCATTGCCACAGTCTGCAGTAGTACCTAAGTAATTACCTGCTTTCCAGAGGTGCATTACTGCCAAGCACCCAGCTGTCCTGCAGCTGGACTGACTCAGGTGTGGTTTGCAGCTCGGCGGGCAAGGCAGCCGGCGGGGCCGGACTCTGATTCCTCCTATTTGTCAGTGAGTTTCTGTTAAGTGAGGTGATGGATGGGTGATGCTGTGCTGAATGTTGCTTGTGAGAAGGTGGCAAAGGCTGCAGGGTCGACTGGCCTTGGTTATTTGGAGGTTGCTCTAAGAAGAAAGAAAATTAAAGTTCATTATACATCTTGGCATTTGCTACAACCAAAGCAGAACGAGAAATTCAATATAATCCTATCATCTAATATATTTGCATATTATTCTATTAGCAGACATTCAGTGACATTCTGTAAGAGCAAGTTTACCCTTGATACACCAAGTTCTAATTAATACACAACAGATGGTAAAATTGCTTTTGGTTTTAATTTGTTTCAGTTTTTTTTTTTAATCTGGTTTTATTAACACCTACAGAAAATAGCATCTGACAGATCCCCTAATGCGCCTTTAGACTTCAGCTTTTTTTAACAAACCAACCCTGAAATTAAATGGGTAATTTCAATAGAACACAAAGGTCTTCAAAATGGATATAATCCCTATAATTATTTAATGGAGATTTTAAGCTTTATTTAACTGCAATAAATTATTACAAGCTAGTTGCTAAACAGCAGTAGACTACTCTAGTTTAGTGCATTTCAAATAAGGCAGATCTGCACTATGATCTGCTAATAGATGCTAAGTATTCTTTAGCAGAAGGTCACTCTGTGAAGCAGATGTTGCTTCATGGATATTTAACAGACTGATTCACATCTGATTACAACGTCAGAAGACTCATATACTTAATGACCGTCACATCCATTAGAACACACACAGAACAGATTTTCCAATTTCACACCATGCAATATAAATACAGCTTGGAGGAAGTCACAGGTGATAAGAGAGTCAGGCCATCGAAACAAAAAGAAATATTTTCTGGCTTAACCAAAGCACACAACACTCATAAAGCTTAAACTCAAAATCTCAAAACAGCAAAACCTGCAATTAAATATCTCTATCAATGTTAGGTTTTAGCAATCTGTTCCATTAAATCACTGGCAAATAAGTCATAAATATAGGACAAACATTTTACAACACAATGCACCCAAAACTAACTCCTAAACACGTAACACTTAACAATTATGTAATTAAAATTGCAATCTATTTCTTACACTAATGTAGCAGAACATACTTCATAATATAAATGCAAGTGTTAAGCAGCGCAGAAGACACAGGACATGCACTTCTCTCAGTGCAAAAGCTTTCAGGTAGTTTTTTAATTAGCTGTTTGATTTCCATAAGCAATTCCCTTTTGGAACTGGTTATAATTGCAAATTGTTACAAACTCAATAATAAAACTCTGGTACAGAGAACACAGGAGAAGTATTTCTGTTGAAACAGATGTTTCCAATAACGTACAGGTGACTGCTACAAATTTAACTTAACAATTTCTGAGGTTGTGAACATAAGACAACATGAAAACGTTAAGAAATAGACTTAAACAGAAAAACCAAGTCTTTGTAATAATTTCCTTTCTGAGAACCACATTCTTCTTTCCAGTGATTTTGTGTGGTCAACACGACTTTTGTCGCAAACAACAGCAATGCTGAATCTCTCGTTAAAAGAATAACAGCATTTATACTGCTAGTGAGATTTTCAACACCAAATCCTTACTGTATTAATGAAAATTCCAGTCCAGGTAGGATACAACTGATAAACTTTATCTTCACCAACACTGACACAAAGGCTGTCACTCCATGTGATTACAATCACTGTCAAGGGCTTTAAGCCACCTTTCAACAAGCCAACTGAAGAAACTTAACAGACCAACACTAGAGCAAAGAATTTTCCCCATATCTCTTAAAATTTTATCTGATTTAGATAACAAGCTGGTGCTATTTATCAGGTGGTGCAAAATTAACTGTGGCCTTATATTTTGTAATACATAGGTGCATGTGTATATAAAAAATTATATATGTGCATGTGTTTAAGTATTTACACACATGTATATGCAAATATATAAATTATTAATTACACTAATTAATTACAAAAATTACAGAAGAATGGCAGGTGGAATGAAGTAATTCACATGAGTTTATTTTAATTGGATAGATAAATTAATTTAAATAGTTCTTAGGATCAGACTTTTCTTTTTTATTCCCCTTTTTGACTCTCCTACCAGCTTAGCCTTTTTGGACAGTTTTGCCATGATCAGTGCAAAACTCTCTTCCACTGCAGCTCCTATCAGCTGAAATGTTATCCTGACATCCGTCTTGTTCATTAATTTCTCTTCTCATTTACAGTCTCTGCTGAAAATCAATCTTTCAGTGTATCATTTTAAGTACTAAAGGTCTTGCAGCATTCTCT